>NW_018165165.1:542275-554899 GCF_001263595.1 Phalaenopsis equestris
GTCCAAGAGAGTTCTGAAGCATAAATAAGAAACAGACATGAGTTCTGAGGCATTTAGCACAGGAACTATGTGATGGGGACTAGGAGCAGATGCTCGGGTCCCGTATCTTAATTTTGCATTTGATATTAATGTATAAAATTAGATCCATGCATGCATATGCGGAGTTCGATTGCATTTTTCTTTTCTGGGATATGTTGTCGGCCCAGTGGTTCTTATTTATTTGATTTGGCTTATTTTTATGCCTTATTGCATGCTTGCATTATTTGATATTTTTCTTGTTTATTTCAGTGATTTTTTCTGGGAATCACGATGCAATTTAGGCTTTTAGAACTTAAAATTCTATTTTTTTCTATAAAAATCTAATAAAATAATCAAGATAAATAAATTTTTAGGATTAAAATATTCATGACTTTAAAATATGCATTTTACTTTCCTACATGGCCTTCGAGCTAGATTTTAAATGGGTTGCATGCATACCTATCACCCATTTAAAATTAATAAGGTCTCCATAATATTTAAGACCGCTCTAGACAAGTACATTTATCTTGCATCCAGAGAAGAAGCTCTCGTGCTTCTTCAACTTGACTGGCTCAACATACCTTATTATATATAGGTTGTTATTTAGTACGCTTAAGTTGTTATAAGGCTCTCCAACCCAGACGAAGTGCAAGCTCTTTTGTTTGGAGCATTTTTAGCTTTGTAGCTGACCCTCCATTTTCTCTCCTTTCCTGAGGCATCCTTACCATTTTGGCAGATGTGAGTCCCACCTTTTGGAGATCTAGCTTATAGTCATATCATAGAGTTTCCTTCCTTTGACCTTAGAGCTACTAAGGTTCTCGTGGACTACACAATTCATGGATTGTTGACCGGGGATCTCAGGACTTGTTCGGACAACTACCTTCACGACCTGGTAGACTTAGGGTCCTATTGGTTGTGTATGACGGGTCTGTAGTACCTCGAGCCAGTTACCTCTACCTTTTAGGATCACTCTACCTTAGTTTTGTTAAGACCTCTGAGCCATGTTCCCCTTGACTTTGTCGATATCATCTTGATGGACGATGATGATGAGATGTCGCTCGTTTGGGATACCACGATTTGTCCTCCGCCTTATGGACTAGATGTGCTTTGATGTGTTGGATCCCCGCTAAGATTATTTAGGTTATTATGTGATCTTCGTATGCGATGAGTGGCTGCCTATTTGGGATGTTAGAGACTCACTCTCTATCTGATGGCTTAGCATAAGCTTTGAAGTATCGAGATTTTACCACATAGAATAACCTTCCTTTGATGACACATTACCCCAATTCTATGATAATATAAGAGAAACCTCTTTTATTGAGAGTATTTTTGTGTATCCCAAAGATGTAATTAAACAATAGGAACACATTCCACTGGAAGTGCTCTTGACCCCATAACATGTACATACACCTGACTCTTTGGTTATGGGTAGTCTATGTAGGTATTCTTTCACGGATATTGGTCCAAGGTGCTTCTGCCCGATCTTATTTTGGTGGATATACTTGATATATCCTTGTGAGGTTTATCGCACGTAGACTCTCCACGTTTTGTTTTTTTCTCTTGTTTGTCACTTTGTTGTATGTCCATTCTTATTCGGTTCCTCTCCTCTTCAAATCACTGCTTTCATTTGAAGGGGGGACGGGGAGACTTATTTGAATAAGGGAAGTATACGACGATCGATAAGCTGACGAATCCTTTTAAAATAAAAAATAAATAAATGGAAACACATGCTTAATAGTCAACAACTGATTCCATAACTCCCATCTATCTTTCCTACAACAACCAACATAAACCATAGTTAAAAAAAGATAGTCCCATCATTCATATGAAGAAATTGAGCATGATCTACAAGAAACTCCACCATAATATCATCTTTCCACATCAACCAAATCTTGTTGTTGACATTAGCAAAAAGGTCAAAATTACCAATTCTGTTCCTATACTTCTCATTATTTTGAGAAGCCACAAGAGGATCAAGGATGCTGAAGAATCTTAAATTATGAGATCAAATCAAATTTTTAAGTCTATTAGAAGCATCCAATTTAGCCACACCTATAATATTCCACACCAGAAATTTAAACATCATTCGTTCCATTATTCCCTCTATTAGTCATAGAAGGAGGAGACTTGAAATTAACCTCATTACCATCACCATAGAGTTTAAATTGAGCAGCTTCAGGATTCACATAATTAAGCTTCCTTATTCCTTTAATTTTTCTCTTTCTCGAAGATATTTAAATCAACTAATCTTCTTCTAATTCATATTTACTAAGTATCAAACTATTATCAGTATTAGTCACATTGAGCAAATCAAAATTTCTATTGTTGTCCATGTCCAGAACACCCATATCTCTATCTTCTACCACAATATTCCTTTCACTATTCAAACTGTCCTCCTCACCAACAACAGAAATTCCTCCATCGTGCTCCATCCTCATCCCATTCTCAACAATTTCCTTATTTTTCTTCAAATTTTCATTCCGCTTACCAAGATTAATTCTGACCAAAGAAACAACCATATTGGTCTCCATTCCACTATCCTTCCCAACATTTACCACCTCCTTGCTATTAAGATTAATCACACAGGCCTCCACATCCATAAGTCCCGTTTCCACAAAACCCACTACTTACTTATCACTTTCTTTATTCAAATTCTTGTTGTCCAACCTTTTCTGATTACCACTTTTCAAATCAGGATGAGCTACCTAACAATTAGTTAGACAATGAACAAATATATGATATTTACAACTGTAAGGAAGAACATACTCCATCTCAACATTTTGCCAATATCCAGAATTAGCATCACCTATCCACACAGTATCTTAAAACGACATCTTAACATCTCATTCAACAATCACCCGAACAACAGAAGGTCTCGAACAATTGAGAGTAGCTAAATGAACCTTCATAGGAGACCCACAAGTAGCCCCAAAAGAGTAAAGAACTTTCATATTAAAGAGATGAAGCTTCAAACCTGAAAACCTGGAAACTAAATAGGCACAATAGGAGGTTCTTCTTCAGGATTAAATCCTTTAGTCCACTTAAGAAGCTTCATGTTCACCCTCTCAATCTTTAACACCTTTCTAGCAAACAAAGAAGTGTAATCCACCTCCTGTTCCAAACAAATCATAAGATGTCTGTCATCGATCAAGCCCACATTCCCCCTGCTAAGTAAATCTACCAACTAATGTAAATTTAAAAGGATCTGCAAGAGCATTCAACTCTTCTTCATGATAAAATAATATTGGTTTCCCACTCTTACTCGTTGTTTTTTCGATAATCCTGTAGATTGAACAAACAATTGTTAGCATCCATAGAGTTTACATTAACTTTACCCGCCAATGCCTTCACATAAGAAATTCTAACAATAAAATCCACCATTAAAAGAACCCAAAGAACAAACTTAAGTGAAAAAACAGAATCACAAATCGCAAGGATAGAGAAATCAGACAATTAATCGCAGCAAATATATATGAACATCAAACTTGATATTTTATTTTTAAAAATATACAACTCATAAGAGTACGAAATTTATTTTCAATTTAGGTTAAAATAAATTAAAAGCAAATCATAAGAGTACGAAATTTATTTTCAATTTAGGTTAAAATAAATTAAAATAAATTAAAATAAATTAAATTAAATATAAAAAAAAAATAAAAAATGGGAACCCTCGCCTCCGCTTCCTTGGAAAGTCGGTGGGAATCTTATCCATATTTTAATCCCACCTCTGCGGCTTTTCTCTTCCGTCTTCGAATTTCCAGTCAAATGCTCTGCTCCTCTGCCATAGAACTCATGCAAGACACACTACTCTATCTAGAACGTCAATCGTGGCGATTTTCTATTAGCGCTGACCACGAAATGGGGCTCACAATATATAACTTTTCGAATAAAGTTAAAAGAGCCGAATTTGCATCTTATTTGGCTGCAATGTGTGGGCTTAATTTTTAGAACAGGTATTTTCTTTATCTAAATTATATTAATTGTTATCCAAAAAAATATAAATATGGGGGCAATGGGATATCACAGGCTAGCGGCTAGAAATCAGTTGACTACTTTTATCATAAATATTTATATAATAAATAAACTTTAAAAATTAAATTAACACATATCGCTTAATTATTGTCCGAGATAACATAATTTTGTATATGTTTCGTGTTAACTACTCATGACAAAGCTCGTTGCATAAATCACAATTATGTGAAATGCTCCAATCTCATAACAAAATACTTATGGAAAATTGACCCCACAATGATGAAATGTTCCGACCGCCATCGATTTGTTGTGAAATTTAGGGCAAAGAAAAATAAGAATCGACACAAAACCAGACATTTAACGAGATTTAACGAGGTTCGGCAAAGATGTCTATATCCAGGGAGCAAGCAGCGAATTTCATTGTTTCAGAGAAGTTACATACCCATAGGGTTACACATCTATTTATAGATTAAACCTACAGAAAAATTTACAAACACGCCCTCTCTCCCCTCAACCCACTAATCCAAGAGACACACATCTCCATTATAGGAGACACGCCTCTCCAATTTCAAGAGACTCCAAATTCCTGGTATTTGAGTCATACCTAACATGATTGACCACCTAATTCTAGCTGATCACCTGTCTCTGACCGGTTGTATCCCTTCAGCCAACCATCTCAAAATAAAGGAAGATTTACATATAGACCGTTATGTTCTTATATATTTGTATATTTACATACATGCCACTCAATTCATTTGTGCTTCCAGCAAACCGCCCTCTAGCCAACCTCTGTTCCAGCCATCTTCGACTGAGCACCTGCTTTCGACCGGTTTTCTGCCTTCGGCTGGTTGTTTGTCTCTGGTCGGCCATCTCAAAATCAAGGAATATTTACATGCATACCATTCAACTCTTATATATTTGTATGCACATACCACTCAATTCGTTTGTGCTTTAAGAAAACCACCCTCCAGCGGACCGCTACTCCAGCCAACCATATCAAAATTAGGGAAGATTTACATGCATACCACTCCATTCTTTTTTCATTTTCCTAGGTTCAACAAAGACCCTAGTAACTCAAAAAGTTCACAGGCGTCTGCATTTAAGCCGATACTCAAGAAATTCAAATCAACTGAGCAAAACAAAGACTCTTCTCTGGGGTGAACAAATGAAGGACTTCTCTCCGAAGCGAGCAAATCAAAGACTACCATTTGGGTCGAGCAAATCAACCAATGACAACGTTCATTACTGAGTAACTATCATAAACAAATAGCGTTGTAAAGGTGAAATGCTAAAAAGAAGATAAAGTCAATAAGACCGACCGAAGGTCACCTCAACCAGTTGAAGGTCAATTAGTTGACCGACAACACAAACAAAAATCGACCCAAAAAAGCCTCATGAGAGCACTGTGGGGCTGAAGAAAAGATGGTGTTAAGAGATAGTGACATTAAGGGAGTATAATTATTACATTATGTTATCGTATTTTTGGCATTCAAAGTTTCTCATTCTTATCGCAGTTTCATTTCCAATAGATAAGAGACTTGGAGGCACTTATATATAATCGAAAAATGATCACACGGATTTCAATGTGAGACGACGGTTGCAAAGACTGATCATCCACTTTGTTCAACCAACCAGTCAAGCCAACTAACCAACCACATCATTAGATGGACCTAACAACCAAAATATGCTAGACATACAAAAATGTCTCAAATATACCAAAATGTGTCAATGAAGACTGTAATAACCAAGTAACTCCCAATGACAATAATAACGGGTAACTCTCTGGGACAATAATAGCTTATAACTCACAACGGTGATGATGTAATTTTTGCAATTTTTCCCTCCTTTCATTTATAAATACGATGACTTTTTTTCATGTAAGGGGGACTCATGTCATTTGAAGATTCCAGCCATTTAGGCATCACTATTCTCTTCTCTTGTAACAACTTCTTTCAATATCTAAAATAAGTCTAAGGGCTCGGGGAAGACCCCTAATTACCTTGATGGGGGCAATCGTTGTGTAACTCCTTTGACTATCTCTTTCTCCCTCTACGATTTCTATGTTCTATTTATTGAACATAATGTATATGACAAATTTAAATTCAACAATTATCTATGGACCAATATTGCCAAAAAGAACCTCTCACCCTTCCTCAATCCCAAAAGTTATAATAGGTCCAAAAACAATTGTTGGCTAGCATCAAAGTACTCCATGGAAAAAATGTAATAATTAACGTTGCCATCAACAGATTACAATGCCACTGGGAAAAGGGAAAAGGGAAAAGGGAAAAGGGAAAAGGGAAAAGGAGCCAAGGTATTGTTGTGCATATTAACACAAAAAAGAAATAAACAAAATAACAATAAGAGGATTTACATGCAAATCGAGGTTTACTAAATAGGGTTTAAATTTATGATTAGATTTATACATGTTCTGTTTAATTGAAATGTATGTTTCTTCACAAAAGTGCACATCATTTTTTGCCTCTAATAACACATCTAAATGTGTGCATTGAGTAACTGAAACTTTATAAGGGGAAACTAGGGCTTGCTAACTTTATAGCCTAGGAAATATATAAATCCTGTACAGATGGAGAAGAAACTCCTTGCAATCTAAAAGATTGGGATGATAAGGATTGCAGTGTAGTGTGCCCATCCTTTTGCATTGAAGAGTGACAAACCTTCATTTAATCTTGCTAATGGAGAAATAGAGGGATCAAACAATATGACTCAGAAGAAAAATTTATCAGATTTTTGTGGCATGGTTATTGCATTATAAAGTTAAATTACCCAAAACCTAGTTGTGTTGAAGAACAACAAAAGTTATGTTAGAACTTCTTGGCATCCAAGATTACTATTCGTTGGATCCAAATTTTTGAATGGAAAATAAATTAAGCAAGTTATTTTAATTGTCATAGCAATATGCATATATTTTTTTTTTAACTATTGTCCTGTCTATGTGATAAAAGCATATATTAACCATCCATTAAAATAGTGAAATGATTAACTTGCAACTAGAATCAAAGAGGTATAGAAATATGCAACAATATGCTAGAAGCATATTCATTATTTCCATAACAAAAGCAACCATATTCTAGAAGCATATTCACTATTTCAAGAAAAAAATGAGATGAAAAAAGTTAATCCAACACTAACTTCAACCGATCAATCATTTAAGATATTAATAAAGTAAAAAAATCAAACTTATTTAGATTACTCCAGCAAAAGAGAAGACGTCTAATTCGCTAGTTGATTTCAAAAATATATTATTAAAAAATTTGATACATGAATTAAAACTTGACTCTCCAAGAGGCTGTCAAACTCATCTTTATATACCTTGATATTTGATACAGACATCTGACATACACGGCCCTCATTCCACTTGGAGATATTTGTTTAAACTTTACTTTTTCTCAAATAGAATTTGAAAAATTAAAAAGTAAAATTTGTGAAACCATACCTTCATCCCAAGCTCAAATTGTCAAGTTCTTGTGGGTATGGTACATAGAGTGTTGGTCTTCCATTATGAAGTCGTTCTTTACATCCAGTAATATTAACATGTTTGGGCTTGATTGCCTCATTTAGTTCTCTATAAAAGTGCCCCACTCAATGATTAAGTGAAGAACAACCCCAAGTCTTCTAGTAATGGCAGATATTATAAATGTACCTTGGACCTAGATGTATCTGACAAGAGAAAACAACCAAATATAAATAAGATATATTCTTGAATATGCTTATGAGGCCCTATTTCTATCAAATCTAAGTAAGTCTCCCTATAACATCCACATCTTAACCATCTCAAGGGCATACAAGTTTGTGCTTAAGCTTGACTCATTTTAAATGTAGACTTGTTGTCCAAAGTTCTAGGATCATGATACATAATATTTACACTGGATGTTCTCTTAGCAAATTATCACAACATTATGGCCATGAGGCCCACATTTTACCTAGCCAAATAACAAATTGATCCACAATAGCATGCTCATCAACTCAAATTCTCAAATTCATACTCATGTCTTGCAGTGTGATACTCATCTCATCAGCTGGAAAGTGAAACATATTTGTCTGTGGTGACTAACGCTCTCCAAGTGATGTTATAAGATGATGGTCTAGTTTATATAATGTAGATGGTTAACACACTCGATACTAAACATACACAGGCCTTCCATAAATCTAGGAAAATTTATTAGTCACTCATTAACTATGAGTAGATGAGAGACAACTTCTAAAATGGTTCCCTATAATGATAACAAATAAAGATTTCTCAGATAATTGAATGTCATTTGTCAAATTAACTAGTAACACTAAACAAAAAAACTATAATTAACTAGTAACACTGAACAAAAAAACTATGTCAAGGTATGCAGTTCTATGTAATCCAAGCAGACGAGCAATACATGGATGAACTTTCGGAAGGGCTGGAATACTAGTCTAAACATCTGCTTCAGTACATCTCTTGTGGCACCGCCACGAACTTTTATTTCGTTCACCAACCATTATTTTCTATAGCATAATGAATATATATTTTTATTTGTTAATTGCAACCAAGCATAAAGAACAAAAAGCTATGTTAGGTTTAGCCAAGCTAAGAAAAATTAAGGCAAGAATCTTAATAGTCTTATTAAGCTATGTGTACTTAATGTTCATCGGTTCATGCAAATTATATTTTCATAACCAAAATGATAAAAGAAAATATCACAATACAACTCATATTAGTACAAATAGTAGTAAAGAACTTGCATTGAACTCAGTAACTATAACATTACAGTGTATGAAAAATGAGGCATGACCAAATTTATCTTAAAAGTGACAAGTGGTTATGCTATGTCCAATAACTTTGCAAATGCCACAAACTTTATTGCTATGAACAATAGACTCATCCATTGCATTTCTATCTCATCTTGTTCGAGGGTGTCTAACTCTTCTATGATAAATAGGTGGTTGAAGATCATGAACATAATTTACAGGAATGTATTGCTCTCCTGTATCTTAATCAGGCAGAACATGAAATTTAGCCGCATATATTTTTCTTTAATTAAACAATGTGTAGAAATTTGAGACATATTCAATGTGATTCAAATGTTTGTGTCCTAGTGTAGTAATGACATGCCCGTAAGTTATGCAGTATGTTTGAGATTGATTGTATGTGTAATGACAGTCATGCAACCCCAATCTATCAACTCAAAATAATTTTTCTATATGACATATAAAACACTTGAAACTATTGCATGATGATATGTGTTGGTTCAGAAAACTTCACGGCCTCCTTTTCATATTCTTTTAATTTCATTGTTATTATGTGAGAAAACGTAAGTATATTTTGACTTTCAAAGAGTATTTTTGCTTCATAATTCTTAAAAAATAGAATGAAAATATTATAATAAATGTGAAAAATCAATGCTTTGACTGGTAGATTATGGTGTCACACTCCGCCATCTTCAAGAATAATTGGCCTGCTAACCATGAGAAAGGAAGATTCTATATAAGACCAGAATGAGAGAGCAATCCAAGAGACTCTAGAAGATTCCACAAAATTCTAGAAAAAAACTAGAATGAAGGAGAATATTCTAAGAAATTCTAGAAAGTTCCACATAATTTCATAAATATGCTGAAAGAAGTAAGCTTCAAGAGAACTCTCTAATATTCCAAAAAGTTTTAGAATTATGTATATGTAAGGAATAATGTAGAACCATCTAGAAATTAATATATTCTAATATAATCTAGAAAGTTCCCTTAGTCCTGGAGAGGACTATAAATAGGAGTTCCTCCCCTTCATTTGTATTTATCCAAGAACCATTCAAGCTTCCCAAGCATCCAAGTGTTGTAATAATTATTTCTTAGTGAAGTCTTTCTCTCTCTAATACTTCTCCCTACTCTTCTTCCTAGAGTGTTTTGTGCTTACAAGTCCAAGCTTTGTGAAGGTTAAGCCGATTTAGTGTCAAGGAAGAGCGCTAAAGTCGCATGGGTGGATTGAGATAAGTTATTCTATGACAATTAGTATCAGAGCCAAGGTTTGAAGGTATGTTAAAGAGCGTTAAGGAGCATGTAATGGAGTATGAATCCACAAATGTGGAATCATCTCAACAAGGGTGAGGTCGTTAGGAGCAATGAGATACAACTGCATCCAAACCACATGAGAGGTCTAAGGAAATCATGGACGACTTTGATTTGGGTCTTGCTCAGATAGAGGAGGAAATGAATGGTATGGAAGCCCAGATAGAGGATCTTGGCCAAAAAGTTTGATGGACTCAAGTAGGAGGACATCACAAACCATTCGACGATCAGAGGCATGCTGCTCCAACTGAAGGACTCCTTAAGGGACCAAATTGCAAAGATGTTGGAGGACTTGATGGGGAAGCTCCAGGAGGTACGAAGAGATAATAAAGATGGGATGAGCAACATACATGTTACCTTGAAGAATATTTGTGGAGAAATTCCACTATGAAAAAGGGCACTAGCGACATCTATCAATCATCATACCTTCAAATTCAAGCGTATTGAAGTGTCAAAACTAAAGAGTTTTGGAGGAGCTCACAAAGCGAAGGAAGTGGACAATTTCTTATTAGGACTTGAGCAATACTTCGAAGTGATGGGGATTACAGATGAAGAGGCAAGAATAGAATTTACAAATATTTCTCTCTTAGACATTGTTATGTTGTGGTGAAGAAGAAGGTGAGGAGATGTAGAGAAAGATATGTGCACCTTATCCAACTTTGATGAATTTAAGAAAGAGTTTAAGAGGCAATTCTATCCCGAGAATGAGAAGGATGAGACCAGAGCCTGATTGCAAAACCCAAGCAAACATTATCAATTCGAGGATACATTAAGAAGTTTACTTACTTGGTACTTGAAATTCCCGACATGAATGACAAGGGCACTCTTTTCAACTTTCTGGATGGACCCCAATAATGGTCGAAAACTGAGCTTATGAGTCTTGGAGTACAGGATCTTGTTACCGCCATTGTGGTCGTTGAAAGCCTAATTAACTATGCAAATGAGTCTATAAAGCCAAGGGATGAGAAGAGCACCAATGTTAAAGATGATAGAGATAAAGGGCAACACAAGAAAGGGACTAGCCATGAATCATCCTCATCCAAGGATAAATATAGGGGAAAGCAAAAGGATAATAAAATCAAGTCACATAATAATTACTTTCTCTGTAATAGACCACATTGAGCAAGGGATTGTCCTTAGAAGAAGGCTCTAAACTCTCTTCTTGCAAGCTATTAGGAGGAAGAAGGTGGTGATATGACAGCATAAGTAAGGTCTATACAACTGTTGAATGGGATGCAAACTCCAATAAAACCCCAAGCAAAGGGGTTATTGTTTGTGAAGATGGAAGGCGGGAAGACCACTAGAGCAATGATTGGGTTTGCAGATGACTGAAGGAGGAGGCTTCATTAAGGTAGTTAACTTAGTATAAGGTCAATCCATGGAATAACCATAGGAGTAAAGACCAATATTGAAGTGTAGTCAGATACTTTAGACTTATCAAGCATTTTAATAGATGCTTTTAAAGTTGGTTTAGGTATAAACTTTTTGTATTAAGGAAGACCGTTAACAATACTCTTCACCAATAGCATGTGCATAATGGAAAGAAATAAAGCTTGCTTAATCTGACAACAAGGACTATCAAGCTGGAAGTCAAAATGCTATCAGCCATTCAATTTAAGGAGGGCATTCCACGAGATGAGAAGAGCTACTTGGCTATTCTTCCTGACTCTGATGAAGAAGTAAGGCTCTGAGAAAGAATGTCAAAGGAAGTGGTGGAAGTAGTTGAAAATTTTCATGACATTCCACTAGAATTATCAAAAGAACTACCACCAAAAAGAGAGAAAGATTATCAGATTAAGCTAGATCCATGGACTAAGTCATCAGTCATGAAGTCTTACTGCATCCATTATAAATGGAAAACTCCAATAGCTTTCACGTTTTCCAAGTCAGTGAGCAAGCAAAGGGAGCTGGTTTGAGTGTCACTGCATGAGACTACAAGTAGAACTAAAAAATGGGCAGACAAGAAAATGAGACCTGAAGACACGTGGAAAAAGAAAAAACTGTAGTATCAAGTGGAAACCGCAATGAAGCATTGCAAGCTTAAGTGGGGGGAGAGTGTTACACTTTGTCATCTTAAAGAATAATTGGCAAACTATCCATGGGAAAGAAAGATTATAGAGAAGACCATAACGAAGAGAACAATCAAAGCCATTCTAGAAGATTCCACGATACTCTATAAAAATGAGAAAGAAGGAGAATATTACAAGAATTTTTGGAATGTTCCACATAATTCCAGAAATTTGTTGAAAGATGTAAGCTTCAAAAGAACTCTAGAATATTCTAGAAAATTTTAGAATCTTCTATATATAAAGAATAATGTAGAATGATCTAGAAACTAGTATATTTTAATATAATATAGGAAGTTCCCTTAGTGTTGGAGAGGACTATAAATATAAGTTCCGCCCCTCATTTGTATCCATCTAAGAACCATCCTAGTTTCCCAAGCATTCAAGTGTTGTAATCACTTTTTCTTAGTTAATTGTTTCTTTCTTCAATACATCTCCCCTCTTCTTCCTAGAGTATTTTGTGCTTACAAGTTCAAGTGTTGTAAGAGTTAGGTCGATTTAGTGCCAAGGAAGAGCG
>NW_018165165.1:554909-557411 GCF_001263595.1 Phalaenopsis equestris
GTTGAAGTCATACGGATGACTTGACATAATTTAGTAAGTGACAGTGGGCTCGTTTCAACATCCCATTGAAGCATTTAGATGCATTTGTGGCCATTATTCAGTATTTGTAGCCACCATCATAAGTTAATGACCGCATATTCACATATCTTGCAATTAATGAGTCCTATGCCTTAACTTCTACACTTTTGACATCTCTCATATTTTGATTGAATATATGAAGACTATCAGTATACCCTGTAATATATATTTTTGGTAGAGAAATTCAACATCTGATATTCCCATTATGGGTATTGCTTTCTTGAATTTCTCCCCAATCTGCCTTAAAAAATGTCAATGTGCAGCTCATAGAAAAATTTCCCAACACTCGCATACTAGGCCATCATGACTGTCTAAGATAATACACAAGTTTTGTCTTGAAGAAGCGAGTGGAATTAAAACATTAACTGTTTGTGGAAAACCAAATTGTGATTTTAATTGCACTCTGATTAAACCATTACAAATGTCAGTGAAAATAAACCATTAACCTTAATTCCAACTATAGAAAACAATGTCCCTCTAAATTTATCCAATAAAAATGTTTCTTCCATGCAAAAAATAGGGCGACAATATTTCCAGCCCATGTTACAAGGTCCTAAGGCCCAAAATATATGTTTAAAACAATTTGAATCTTTTGGATGAATCATGTATATTGTTTCTTGCATAACAAAACATATTACACACATTAAGTGAAACAACGATTGATATGAACTCTTTCAGCTTTTCAAAATAGCCTTTATTGACTTGTGTCATGCATTCCAAACTATCATATAGGAGATCTTTACATTAAATTTTGCTTCCATTTGACCAATAATCTCTCTTGGTTTTAAATATATCCGTTATCTAACAACATGCAATATGAAGAAAGTAATAAAATTTATGTTACATTATATGTGCCCTATATTCATCATGAGATGATTGCATGTATGTGGACCTACTAAAGTTGATATCCTCCAAGCCTTGCCAAATCATTTGATTGAACTAGCTGTAGATGGCACATACAAGATCAAGAAGGATGATAATGTTGTGCACACAATATAGCCAACTTTTTCCTATTTAATGTGCATATCTTAAACTCCGCATTATTAATTATAGATTAACTGTTCAAAGCAAAGTACAAGCGTTTCCTCCTAGAGAAACACATACTCTCTACAAGCTCATAAGGAATAGTATTTTATCGGCTAACAATATCTTCAATAGATGGTCCATCAAATGCAATTTCCCAATCCTATTCTTTCATAGTTTTACAAGCTTGCACATACTTATTAGTAGAGACCATATGCTCTACTATATCAATGATTCTTGTTGAATATCATCTTACTAGATTTTACTTAAAAATGTATATTCAAATTTGAGTGCATTCATAAGTAATTAATTATCATCACTATTTTAACTTGAACTCTCATTTAAATGCTTCCAATTTATCACTAATACAAAAGTGCCAAACTTGAGCAACATTTTGAGTGCATTAATAAGTAATTAATTTTCATCACTATTTTAACTTGAACTCTCATTTGAACGCTTCCAAGTTATCACTAATACAAAAGTGCCAAACTTGAGCAACATTAGAACTTGAACCAATATGTTGTACTAATGTTGGTTCACTAACAAAAATCTGTGTTGGTATGGATTTGTATGGTACTGTAATTTCAAAATGGAGAAGCATTAATAGAAACACAAATAACTAAATAATAATGGTAACATTTAAAGCTCATAGAGAAATATATATGTTTTGCTTCTCCTCAAAAGAATTGCAGTAGAATATTAATTTTTTCAATCTCAACATAGACAAACATTGGTTGTTCATAAGTTGCACTTAGAACGACTTCACAAACTTCATTATCAACTCATTACCTATAGGAAAAATGACATCGAAGTTAACAGTGACGGTTGATGAGTCACATTTAAGATATCTTGATTCAGTTCTTTAGTTCTTCAAAATTTATTTGCTTGAGAATTTGATTCGAACTGCTCGTTCCACGAGAATACGAGGGTGCAAAATCTTCATTAATACTTAAATGCCCGACATAATATAAGATCAAATAAATGAGTATATGGTTCTTATTGTCATATTAGGTTTAATAATTTGCATGATAAAAATTTAACAAAACCAACGGGAGAGTATATCTTGAAGTAAATTTTATTTCCTCGTTATATGAAGCATTAATTTAATTTAGCTTGATGTTGTTTTTGAACATGTTTTCACTTTAAATAGAAGATGTAGAATAGCATCATGAAAAAGAATTAAGAATCATAATCTTTCATTTCACAAAGTCATTGAATAATCTGCGTCTTTTGGTAAATCAATATTTCTTAATTGAAAAATATTATGGCAAAATAAAATTTAATTATAACCCTTAAAAAAATCAAATCATTTGGTAATAAAAATATAAATAGATTACTAAAGCGATGAACATCTATGAGCAACTCCTATGATTATTTATACACAAAAGTATCTAAAATGAA
>NW_018165166.1:0-2444 GCF_001263595.1 Phalaenopsis equestris
TCTAAATTATTTATCTGGAGTCTTGGGAAAATCTCACTGTCGACGTCGTTGAGCTCGCCGTCAGCGCCCTAGTTCAATTCTTAACATTTTGGTCCTTTTCACTCCGAATTTGCTCCTTTTTCCGTATTTTTGCTTCAATGACCATAATTAATGACCATAATTCATCATATCTGTAATAAAAAAATCAAAAATACCTTTCTTTAAAGTGCAATATCATCAAAAATAGTGTAAAATAGGTATGAAAATCTCAACATATTTTCCTTTGGTCAGTCAGCTAGCATATCCAACATTTTGATCCGAAAAGGGTAAAGGAAAGTGATCGTTCTTGGTGGCAGCATTTAATTTCTTGTAATTGATACATATATGACACTCAATGAAGTATCTAGTTGAGATCAATTCATTATGTTTATTTACTAACATAGTCACTCCTGATTTCTTTGGTATACAATGGATTGGGCTAACCCATGCACTATCTGATATGTGATAGATAATACCTACATCCCCTACATCCAACCACTTCAAAATTTCTTTCTTTACAACTTCTTTCATAATAGGGTTTATTATCCAAACCTCCTCTTCTTGTTGGGTACATCCTTCATAAACTTCACATAGTCGAGCATCTGCTACAGCCCCTCAAAAAATGGGATGTTAATGGCTAATTTCTTAAAAACTTCTAAGAACCATGAAAGTTATTAATTTAGTTTTTATTTCTAGAGTATTTAAGGAAATGGTGGTGGTGGACTTTCTATGTTATTCTTAGTGGGTGAGACTGGTCTTCCTAAATCTTTGGAAAAGTCTTTCAAATGTCGTTCTCGTTCCACATTCTCTTTCTCCAAAGAATCTTACTGAACCACATCCTCAAATTCTCTTCCACTCCTTAACTCGACAACTTTGACATGCTCACTATTCTTTTCCATAGGATTAATCTCAGTGTTATTGGGAAAAATTCTTTGGAGTTGACTGCTAAGTGAAGTACAATTTGACCCAACAGGCTCTCTATATTCTTAATACCCACACCTTGGCTTTGTAATTGACTCCTGATTTGTAACACACCCTCCTTCAAGGATAACTTCTTATCCTTGAATCGTAGTTAGATTTAAATCCTAGAGCAGAAGAATGACTCAGGATCAAACTACCCTGATTATTTCAATTCCCAAAAGGGTTTGGTTGATCACTATTACCCTTATTGTTGGCTTCCTACACCTTGATTTTTATTCCAATTGAAGTTAGGGTGATTCTTCTAACTGAGATTGTAATAGTTAGAATACGGGTTGTTTGTTTAATTATTAATTGCATTTAAAGTCTTAAATGATGAAGTGTTAGCATCAATCTGTTGTTTGAATGATTTTTTCTCAATGAATTGGAATATTTGAGGTTGGCTCATCCCAAACCGAGCCAACATTCTAGAAATCACAGCTAACTGAGAAATTAAAATTGAAAATACATTTGTGTCATGTATACTCACTACCTATCTGGGGTTCAGTCTTTCAAAAGGCCATTAGAACTTTTTGGCAGCCATCACTTCAATCGGAGAAAACTCCATCAAATACTATTAACTTAAGCGACCCACTAGCGATGACATTTATAATAGACACAAGAGAACCTATTAAACCTTTGTAAAAAGTTTAAATTGTCAATCAATCGGGTTATGCGTAATGGGGGCACTTTTTAAGAAGTTTCTTGGATCATTCCCATGCTTCATAAATTAACTCACCTTCATATTGACAAAATGAAGTAATATAATTGCTCAATTTAGTCATTTTTTAAGGAGGAAAATACTTATTTAGGAATTTCTAGGCTAAGTCACTCTACGTCCTAATTGATCCAGATGATAATCAATTTAACCACATTTGGTTTTGTCCCTTGTGGAGAAAGGAAAAACCTTAAGCCTAACAACGTTATTGGATAATACACCTTTATAGTGAAAATGTAGAGCAAAATTATAAGAAACTCATTGCGTTTAAGTTAGGATCTTCAGACGGGGTTCCCCCAAACTGATTGTTGAACACCATTTGAATGATAACATATTTCATTTTGAATGTGTTAGCTTTTATGGTAGGGGTCTAAATGCTTAAGTGAATTTCAGTTGTTGTAGGGTTAGTATAGTTCCTTAATCGTCTATGTGCATCATGAATTGGTCCATAAGCTGGTTCCTAAATTCCTAGGTTGTTATGTGGGTTGTTCACCATATCTTCTATAAGTTTTTCAAGTCTTTTTTTTTCTGATTTTTCTAATAGTTCTCTCTAACTCACAATCATATGGTGCAAGTTCTATAGGCCCTGAAATACACATACACAAACTAGAGAATCTAATATGTAGAGTTCACACACAACAAATATTTTTGGATTTTCTTGGTTTTTTAAAAATAGAAAAAAAAGAAATTAAACACAATTAATTAACACTAAAAAAATTTTCAAGTCCAAGAGCTAGAGGTTTAACTAAAA
>NW_018165166.1:2544-2818 GCF_001263595.1 Phalaenopsis equestris
TTCAGGAATAAGAAAATCAAAAAATTAATTAAGAAGTATGATATTTTGTAATTAAAACTAAATGTATAGTGCATACAAATTATTTTGCTATTAAATATATAATGCAAAAGAAAGATGCTAAATCAAGATTAATTAGATGGATACTTCTATTGCAAGATTTTGATTTTACTGTGATTGATAAAAGGGAAATGATAATCAAATAGCTGATCATTTGTCTAGAATAGAAATAAAAATATTAACTAATTTTGCAAATGAAATTTTAGAGAATTTCTCT
>NW_018165166.1:3255-3845 GCF_001263595.1 Phalaenopsis equestris
GGATTAGATTTTATGGGACTATTTATGCCTTCATTTGGAAACTTATATATATTATTTGTTGTTGATTATATGTCAAAATGGGTTGAAGTTGTTGACGTACCTAAATGTGATGCTCGGAGTGTTATTAAATTTTTAAATAAAATTATTTTTACAAGATATGGAAATGCCGAGAATAATTATTACTGATGGAGGATCTCATTTCAGGAATAAGAAAATCAAAAAATTAATTAAGAAGTATGATATTTTGATAGATTCTCTACTGCTTATCATACTCAGACTAGTGGTCTAGCAAAAATATTAAATCGTGAAATTAAATGCATTTTAGAAAAAAATTGTAAATCCTTATAAATTGGATTGGTCTGTTAGACTTAATACTACATTATGTACATATAGAACTGCTTATAAGACTCATATAGGAATGTCCCCATACAGACTGATATTTGAAAAAATATGTCACTTACCTATAGAATTAGAGCATAAAACATTTTGGGCTATTAAGGAATTTAATTTTAATCTAAAAGATGCTGGTGAGAAAAGATTATTGCAACTCAATGAACTTGAGGAGATTATAAATGAAGCATATGATAATG
>NW_018165166.1:4285-4512 GCF_001263595.1 Phalaenopsis equestris
ATTTATTATAAATTAAGTCCAATATTGGTATTGGAAGAAATGTTGGAATCTAATTGAACAAAAAATGAAAATCGCAAAAATTTGTTCACAGGTGCCGACGGAGCCCGAGAAAATAGATCTCAGCTCCTGCTTCACCCATCGGGAGCACCGGCAGCACCGAGAGCGATTGGACAATGCCTGCAACTTTTGGCAGACTTTGGCAGGATTTCACTCCATAATAACAGTCC
>NW_018165166.1:4855-8405 GCF_001263595.1 Phalaenopsis equestris
CTTCATACAAGGTAAGGCTGTACCATTTACTCCTGGGAGAGAATTAATGAATTATATATGATAGAAAATGTTCCAATATGTCATTATGCAAATTTCATTTCTACGCAAGATTTGATGCAAGATATTTATAATTTTCTGACTGATGAAAGTGATATGTAGGAAGTACGAGATGAAGGATATATTAGTTTTCTTGCTTTATCACTTAATCTAATTTCGAAGCAATGGCATTTCTTTATTTGTGCAAAATTACTCCCTACTATGAAGATCAGTAGAGTCACCAAGGAGAGTGTCATTTTAAACTACTGTATTCAAATGAAGAAACTTATTGATATAGGTTCAATTATATTTAAATATGTGATGGGAATCATTATGAATGGGCCAATTTATGGACTTGGGCATCCTTCTAGAATTTTTCTAATTTGCAGCCAATCCCAAGTGCCATATGAAATTGGGAAAAAGTTTTACTACCATGGAAGCCCATGATTCCTATTGATGAACAGTATGTTGGTAATGGAAATTAAGCAATAAATGTTATTACAGATCATTCTTCACATGCTTTAACTCCATTAATGACAACAAAAGTTGGAAGTTCGCTTATTTTAGAGAAGAAATTGAAGAAAATTGAAAGAGAACTTCAGACTATTATGATTGTAGTGGGAGATCTCAAGTACCTTTTTGATCACTTAGATTGGAGAATGAAAGAGAATTTTGATCACACTGGAATTTTTGAAGCAGGATTATGTTTAAGGAAAAGAGGTGGATCAAAGAAAATTCGACAGATTAATTCCCGTACCGATCCTTCTACAACCTATATGTTCATTACCAATCTATGGAAGATATTAGAGGAGGTGAAAGCACTGAAGATGAGGCTGAATGATTGAAGATTGTGAATTCTCTACTTGCTTAAAAGTGTTTATGTGTTTAGTGTAACTGTGTGGATTTGGCTAGGTTTGATTTGATTTATTTTTGCTTTAGAGTTCTGAACTTTGATTATATGTATAGTTTTGTGTCAGTGTTTAGTGTTGTGGCTTGATTTCGACGCTGATTTATAATTAGTTTGCTTATAAGTGTGAATTTTTGATTTATGAAATGTGTTTGTAAAAAGTGTATTTTCATATACAAAAGACAGTTTGTTGTTGTTTGTGAATATCATTATTTGTGAAATGTGTATTTATGAATTTAGATAAAAATTTGTGTTTAAAAATACTAAAAACTTTGAAGAAAATTGAAAGGAAATTGAAAATTTGAAAATCGAAATAGTGAATTTTGGTTCTTCAGTGCTGTCGGCGTCTTTGACCCGAGAGCGACGAATTAACCCTTTAATTCGCAATTTTCACTGCAAACCTCCTTTTTTACCCCTTAAGTCACCTTCAACCTTTGGTTTTGCACCTAGGGCTTGATTTTGGGAGGATTTCAGACAATTTAGAGGCAAAACAACATCGGATTTCATCTTCTCTAGGTAAGAGCTACACTTTAAAGTAAAATTTATTTTTTTATTTTCACCAAAGATTTTTCTCACATTGACTAGATCCAAAATTTTGAAACTTTTTTTGAGAGATTTTGAGAAAATGCTTTGGTGAATAACTCTTACATAGTGGATTTAAGTTTAAAGTGATTTACATTTTGATTTTCATAATTTTGGGATTTATTCGGATTTTTTTTCAATTTTTTCTAGATTTCCTATGGCACCTAGATCGAGCAAAAGGAAAGTAGAATATGACGAGCAAAGGTTTATTAGCTTTGAGCATGTGCTCAATTTCATAGTCTTCAAGAAAATAACAAAGTAATTCAGGACCGAGGTTTTACAAATCCGGGAGGAGAAGTTGAACGATTGATTATCGCTCGGCAGTGGGAAACCTTCTGCTATTTTACTGCCGATGTGATAGTTGGGATAGTTATGGAAATTTATGCCAACTTTCCGGAGGCTTCTGATGATCTTGTTTTCGTTCAAGGAAAAAAGGTTACTCCAAGAAAAATCTACTACAAGAAAAATCAATGAATTTTATCAATTAGAAGATGTTTATAGATGTCAGTATCATTTGTTTTCTGCTATAGATCAATCCTAAGATGAAGTTATTTATTTTTTGACCAGTGAAAAAGGGTCTTGGAAAATAAAGAATGGAGCTAAAGTTAACTTTCTCTTTTCTATGTTAAATGTAGTGTCTAAGGCCTGACATTATTTTATTTATACGAGGATGATTCCAACAAACCATCATGGTGAAGTGACCAAGGATAGAGCCATCCTGAACTTCTGTATTCAGCAAGTGATGGATATAAATGTAGGCTCTATCATTTATATGAACATTCGATCTATTGCTTTGGGAGAGACCACTAGTGGATTGACACACCCTGCTCTCATTTACACACTTTGTGAGCATGCAGGAGTTGATTTCAAATCTGATGAGGAGAGGATTGAGCCTCAGAGACCGATTGGGCCTGCCAACATCAAGACTTATGAGTCCCATGTTGATTGGAGATCTAGAAGACAGGCCAGGGATATTCCTTATACTTATAAAACCCCTACTTTTAGTGAGCCTACTTCAAGTGACCCCAGCAACAGGGAGTTGTTGGACCAGATGATGATTCAACAGGGAGATATTTTAAGGATGGACCATAGGATGCAAAATATGGAGGCCAAAGATGCTCACACTGATGATCTGATTTGCCAAAAATTTGAGTATGATGCTGCTTATGATGATGCTTTAGTGAGATACCTGAGGGGTGACCATACAGTTCAGTTCCCTATTCACCCTACTTATTCTCCATATCAGTAGTAAAAGTTTGATGTTGATGATAAGGAAGATGATGATTGGTGATCTTTTTATTTGTTTATTTGTATGTGTTTGTACTGTGTGATTGTATTATTTGTGTTATGTTGTTGTTGAGACTCTGTTGTTATGTTATGTGAAACTGTAATATGAAAAACTGTTTTCATTTTTGGAATTTAGTTTAGTTTTATTATTATTTTCAGCACTTTGTTATGTATTGTGATTAGCTCTTTCTCAGCAAATTTTATATGTATTATGTGCAATTTAATGTTTTTAGCCTTATAATTTTCATATTAGCACATGCAATATTTCAAAATTTATGTTCAAAAATCAGAATCTCCAACATGTGTGAATTTTTTTTTATGTATTAATGCTTTCTTTCACCCTTCATTTTTAAAGTTCTTCATGAAAAAAAAATCTTTTAAAAATGTAAGTTTGGGGGGGGGAAGAAGAAAAATCATTTATAGAAAAAGAAAAAGAACTAAATTTTATTTTTATTTGTCCTCACTTAACTAAATTTTCAAAATTTATGTTTCAAAACTGAGTAGCTGGGGTTGTTGCGCTTCGGTGTTGCATATTGTGGTGCTGATGTGCTGCTTGTAGCTCTGTGGTGCCATAAGCCAACACAAAAGGAGCTAAACTCTTTAACTATTAAGCAAAATTTAGGCTCTTTCTATCACTGATGCATCGGGCTCTTTGTCTTTAAATCATTTTGTTCAAAAAATTTGTACTGCTATGTTATGATTTAGCGGTAAAAATAAAAGAATTAAACTTTATGAAAT
>NW_018165166.1:8585-10094 GCF_001263595.1 Phalaenopsis equestris
GAGATGCTTAATTAAAAATTGGCTTCACTTGAATCAACTTAAGGAAAAAGACTTGGATACAATTTCTAAACTTTTGAATATTAACTTAATTATTAATAAAGTTTTATGAAGTTCTTTTTCATATGAATTTCCTAAGCGACTTTAATATAACAAATTGCAATTTTTCTTGAAAGAAATAGAGGATGAAAAATCTTAGACTTAATTACTGAATATCTTTACACCTTTAGTATTAACTAGAATTGTTTTGAATTTTTCTTAAGTTAAACTATTATGTTCAGAGAACTAAAATATGAAAGTCTAAAAGCTAAATTATTTACCATAAGTCATATTTTGATGTAGTAGAGAAGTTACTTGAGGATAAGTAATATGTAAATTTGGGGGATTTTGATACACCAAAAATATATGTATTTTTAGACCCATATTTTATACTTATTTTTAGTGATATTACACTTTAATGGAAGGTATTTTGATGTTTTCTTGCAGGTTGTTGATTTTTAGGGCTTAAAGTAAAAATGAAGCAAAAATGATGAAATTTGGAGTCAAAATGAAGTTTTTAAGGAAATGCTCAAAGCCGACAACGCCAAGGTCAGCGCCGATGGCGCAAAACAACCTAAAGCAGGAGGATTTTACTCAGCGCTGATGGCGCCAAAGGCGGTTCAAACCCCGTTTCTAGAAGGTTCGATGTATTTGGACAATTTTTTAAGAGTTTTTGGAGGCATCTCTTGGAGAACCGATCTTGGGCTTTATTTAGGGCCAAATTTCATCAGAAAACGGGCTCCTCTACGTTCATTTTTTGCTCCACAACGTTCCACCACGTGACATTTTCATAATCCATCTTCATTCCACCATCATATTGGAGTCAATTAGTAATTTTGATTTCATAGTTTAGAGTTTTTGTGGTGATATTTAGTGTGAAACTTTCTGTAAGAGTGTTGGAAAAGGAGAAAAGTGAGAGAGTTCTTCTTCTTGCATTTCTAAGGAAAGGCTACAAAGGATTTGCTTTGAAAAATAGTTCCAGATAAGTTTGTTTGTTTATTTAGTGTTGTATAAGCTTTCTTTTATATATAAAATTTGTATTTTTTTTGTATCTTTCTCATGAAGTCTGAGTAATTTCCTCTATCTTTCCCCCTACTTTGAGATCTGGAGAAATAAAGAGATAATATGAATGTGCCATAATTAAAATATAAAATAAATTGTGATGAGTTTTCAACTCCGAACTTAATTTACTTTTCAATCTAGCCAATTGATTTGTTAAAAAATGTTGTGAAACATATGATCCGGTAAATGGAGTATGCATTCTACAATAGAGTAAGGATCACATTTGATTTCATGAAGGAGAAATTTGTTCATGAAATTAAGTGCAAAAAAATAGGAAACTATTCTTTATTGGGTGTAGAATTGGAGAATCTTTAGCGTGATAGACTAAAATCACTAATTTGGTCTTAGTGTTTAAAAACTAAAGCGAGAGTTAGCCTTTAGGTGAAGGGAAGTGGGAGCTCTGGAGTGGGA
>NW_018165166.1:10179-16156 GCF_001263595.1 Phalaenopsis equestris
TTTTTCACATAAGAAATCTTCATTACATAAACAAAGTTAGTAGATTAGTAGTTATTATTCAAGATTTGCATTTCCGTTTTGCTAATAGTTACGTAATTTAGTTTGTTAATATCTCAACATTCGAAATTAGTGACAGTGATTTCGTTCGATTTTCTGTAAATTTCCTGTTAAAATTTATCATTGCTAACTTACACCTTCTCTGTGGGATCGAAATTTGGGGCTTAAATAGAAAGTCCATTATTAATTGATAACGATACGTATACTTGCATAGAATCTTATTATTAATTGCCTATAATTATATATATTTTACACAACTTACTTTTCATATAAAGATTAAGTTTTTGACGATGTAGTGGGGTCAACTTCATAAATCCTGACATATAAAAATCGGAATCACTCTCCCGAGTCATTAGGGTTCACAACACATTTTAACATTTCATTTGACCAGAATGAAAAGCAAAAGAAGATATGAAGGTTAACCATCACTTTAAATAATTAAAAATAATTTTGAAAACAATTTATCACTCCTACACATCCTACTTAATCATCACAAGGTAAAGTAAAGAGTGCTACTCAGAAAGCATAAAAGAAACAACACACGAAATCATTGAAATAAGAGAATTCTATTATCCAAATGTTTACAAGTTTACAACAGAAATACACTAAGAAAGACACAATAAACTTATCTTCCTCTCCTTTACAATGACCTAAAGATGCTCCACCAATGCTCCTCTTGACTCCTGGCCACTGCTCTTGAAGGATCTCCATATTCTCTGCGCTTGAAGAAGGAGGAGGAGATTCCATGCTCTTGAAGGATCTCCATATTCTCTGCGCTTGAAGGAGGAGGAGATTCCACAACAGGTTACAAATCTCATAAATCTCCTTGAATTCACCAATTCTAAACCTGATAGTCTCATTCCTTTACACTCCCTTCAACAACCACTGAAACCTCTCTCACCTTCTCACAATATACTCCTTTTTCCGGCATAATAGCCCATTCCAGGACTCCTAATAACTTCCCATGACAGGCTCCCAAATTGCTCAAGACTGCCTTTGGCAGTTGTTGGCGCCTAGGCGTGAGTTTCTTAAGTCGTTAAAGTGTACATGGGCGCTTTGGCGCCCAAGGGAGAGGCGCCTAGGCGCCAGTGTCGCGACGCCTTGACGCCAAGTGGGTGGCGCCTAAGCACTGCCTTCTCAGTTTGTTAGGTAAGGGACTGACGGCTAGGCGTCCATGGGTCTGGTGCCAAGGCGCTAGTCTTCCATTTTGATCCTTTGCTCCAAGTCCCCTCCACATTGCTCCACTTCCAATATCTGTTGTGCCTGTAATGAAAACACGAGAATTCATTTCTTAAAAGTACAACTTTACCATAAAAATGTACAAAACATAAAGGAATTTAAGCATTATCTACTACACATCAACCGGTCGAAGCCGGTGCCTTTGTCGATTTCTCGCCAAAATTTATTTCCAGATGGGCGACCCTTTGCTAAGAGTCTGGTGTAAACTGTTGGTTTGACTATTTGTTGAGAAATCATTCCTACGCAGATTGAGGGAAGAGTGCCGATTTGCTATCTTGGGGTCAAACGATTCTCTTTGCTCATTTGATTGGAGCAAATGAAGGTGCCGATTTTTTCCTGCAGGCCTTGTGCGACATGTTGATTTCTAAGAAGGTGATCGAGTTCTATCAGTCTGGGAAATGTTTTCCTCCTGGTCTTATGGAAGTCGATCGACGAGGCGTGAGGTATTGGATTACCCAATGGGGGGCTCCCACAATACAACGTTTCTTCCTTCGCTAATCATGGGATGTTCTTGAGATTCGTGCTGACACATTCTTGATATATATTCTCATATTTTGTAAGATTTAATTTAAATCAAACATAAATTTATTAAGAGACAACCCCTAAATTATTAATGGTTGTTTGACGACACCTTTCTAATATGATTTACATTAAATTTATAGATTTAGATTAAATTCTACCAAAAAGTTAAATGCACACATGTTAAATCCCATGATTTTTAAATTCGAATTTCTTTGCCCTTAAAACTAAATTTACTAAATCCTATAATTCGATAATTTGATAAATCCAAAATTATATCATTTATTAAATTCTATTTCTGCGAACAGCAAAACAGCCCATAGATTCACCAAGCCAATTCTTGTCTGTAATTGCCCTAGCGTAACGATTTCTTAGAATAATGTCTGCCGAACTGGAAGAAATGCATAATCCATCGCTGGAGGTTATTGATGAAGACGATGACCAGCCGTCGCTTAGCCTGCATACGCTTGAAGCTCTGAAAGAGTTCCTTTGCGAGCAGAGCTCGGGAGCCGGTGAAAGCTTGGGGGACGTGAGGCTGGTAGCGGAGGACTGGAGGCTAAGCCAGTTCTGGTACGATCGAGACACTGCAGAGACGATTGCAGAGGAGATAAGAAGCCTATCTTCGTCCAGCCATTCTCCGGTTGCCTGCATTGCTTGCCCTACAATTTATGCATATCTCAAAGTGAGTTCGCTCTCTTGTCATTTTGTCTCTGTTTGGTTTGAGGGAATTATAAGAAATGAAACACAAGGGAAATAATACTGGAATTGAATTTACAATTGTTTTACTTCATTTGTTTGGTTGAGGAGAAATTTAGCGAAAGTATATATTTTTTTTCCTTTATTGTTTGGTTGATTTGCTAAACACCCTCATCTTAAGGGCTCGTAAGTTTTCTTCTAGCGATTTCTAGAACACCCTTAAATTAAGGGTCAGGCCTTTCTTGATTTTGTGAGCTCACCATACATCAATTATCCCAACAATCTCAAAGCCCTCGCTTAAGTTACAAGCCCACGAGCGGTGGCGGCCGTCGCCACGAAACAGCTGTCCCTGTCGTTGCCCTCTCATTTGGGAGCCGCAAAGAAGGACGGTTGAAAACCCAAACCGGCGTAGATTGGCGCCAAGGAAAATAGGCTTTAAAGAAAACTAAGGGTGGAAAGTCTTGAGGACCTGATTGAAGTGTGAAACTATTTAGGAGATTTGGAAGTTTCTTGGCTTACTAAGCTCTTTAATATTATTTTAAAAACTAAAAAGATGTCTGAGTAATGGAGGAAGAGTATTTTGGTCCCCATTTTTTAGAATAAAGGGAATGCACAATAGTGCGCAAATTATAGAGGAATTAAGTTATTTTGTCATACTTTAAAATTATGGGAGAGTAATTGAACATAGGTTAAGACGTATTACAAAGATTCTCATAATCAATTTGGAGGGCAGGTCTACTATGGAAGCTATACATTTATTGAGAGGTTTGATGGAGAAGTTCAGAGATAATAAGGAGGATCCACATTTGATTTTTATTGATTTAGAAAAAGCTTACGATAAGTTTTCATTAGATATCCTTTGGAGAGTTCTTGAGAAAAAAAGGTATTGATATGACTTATATTCAATTCATTAAAGATATGTACTAGAGCTGTTACTTGTGTTCGAATTGAAGGAGGATTGACCAAATATTTTCCTATTTCTGCTGGATTGCATCAGAGATCAGCCTAAAGCCTATATCTTTTTGCTTTAGTTATGAATGGTCTTACTGGACATTTACAGGAAGATGTACCTTGGTTTGGTCAC
Organism: Phalaenopsis equestris; assembly: GCF_001263595.1. Taxonomy (NCBI): domain Eukaryota; kingdom Viridiplantae; phylum Streptophyta; class Magnoliopsida; order Asparagales; family Orchidaceae; genus Phalaenopsis; species Phalaenopsis equestris. Next base: position 13,775 of record NW_018165166.1, read on the forward strand.
ATTAAACGTCGATCATCTGAAGATCCTATTAGGAGAGTAAATATTTTAGATTCGACTTATGTTAAGAAAGACAAAAGTAGACCTAGGAAGACTTGGGCTTATTGTATAAAAAACGATCTTAATTTATTAGAACTAAATTAAAATATGGCACTAAAATAGGTTGCAATGGAGAAAAAGGATTCATGTAGCCGACCCCACGTAGTGGGATTAAGGCTTTGTTATTGTTGTTATTTTTTGTAATTGAGGGGCTTGATAGTCACACAAATCTTTTGATAAAAATTTCATATGTTTTTCGTCAGGGTTGAATAGGTTGTTAGTGGAAAAAAAATTTGCTCATAGTTTTTTGATAAATGCAATTTTCTACTCATTGCATTCCAAGGAAACACAATTTAAATTGTGAAGCATTCCCCTGATTCCTTCAAACTAACATATTGTTAATGGTCTCGGGTTTTGAAATTTTAGATGAAAATTTCATGAGGGAAATGATGTGTCATACAGATGATAAGCCTAGATAGGCCTTGTGGTCCATGCATATTTGGTGGACTTTATTAGCTATTATAAATTGTCAAATAACTCACCAAGGACTCTAGAATCAATTTTAGCGTCAGGTGGAAGATTTTGTGATATATTATCTAGTTTATTAGGGGATACCGCCATTGATCCCTGTGCAAGCAAGTTTTTATCTTTTCTTTTAATGATGGTTGTGCCCATCTCTAATTTCATCATTTACCAAATAGGTTATAGGTGATATGCTTTTTGAGTTGATCATTTTGGGAAATGTGCTCATCAAAATGATTTTGAACTTGTTATAAAATGGTTGTCATGGTTGCAAACGATATTGATGTAGTATGCAAGTACAACTTATCGAGAGATTTTAAATGATCTACTAATAGATTCACTTGAAGCGATTATTAAAATCTACCATTGCAAATATGATCAAATTTATTTCATTATAAAAATCAAATTTAGTGTCATTATGTTTGTAGAAAATAACTTTATGATCATGTAGTAGTTAATACGATAATGTTTGGTGGAGCTCTTAATTAAACTTGCAAGTTTGACTAAGTATGATAATTTATAGGACTATTTTTAGGGTAATTTTAATTGGACATTAAACAGTTTTTCATGCAAAGCTATTTTATTTCCACTATTTTTAGGGTAATTTTAATTGGACATTAAACAATTTTTCATGCAAAGCTATTTTATTTCCCACACACACACACACACACACACACATATGTATATATATATATATATGTATATACTTTATAATAATAAGCTTGAACATTAATTTAGGATCTCCATGCATGTAAAAGACCTCTTATTAGCTGTTGGTGGAGACAATGGTCACTGGTGAGTGTTCGACGACGATGTTGAGTATTGGCATGCACATATCAATGCTGAGGTTGAAAGGAAGTTGTTCTTTGTAATCATAAAATGATTTGCACTACAAATAAGCGAAATGTGGGGGTCATGACGTGCGATGATTGAGTGAAGGATGACATAATAGATGAAAAAGACAAAATGTGGTTGAGAAGATGCAAGAAAAATGCATGCAATTCTATTTTGTGATGGTTTTTATGACATAATATGGGCTGCCTGTGGGGTTAAGGTGAGCGTGAATGAAATCTTGATGTAGAGATTGTGAGATTAGGGCTTGTTGGTCGCATGTAGGATAAAGTTAGTGAGTGGGGGCCCCATTGTTGTGAAATCATGCTCTGATAAAAAAAAATTGATGGAGGGAGAAAGAGGAATAGTCTCACCATACAAATTAGAATCTACTCAAGGAATATTGATAAGCGATTGTTATCAATGTGTATCGACCATTTAATTATGTTTGTTAATGGGTCCCACATTTTGAACCCTTTTATTGCCAATCTGCCTCACTTTTCGAAATTACTCTATTTTATCACTCTTTTTTCATTATCGGTTGGTAACTTTGCCCTCCATCAAATGTACTTTTGAGCTTTCTACAATATTACAGATTCCTTGACTTTTCATTCAAAATTTGAATAACCAATAATTTTTTGATAAATGTCCCCACTTCTATCATTACCCTTTTGTTATTGTACTTTTCTATCTAAGATTGAGCAAATGCGATAGTTGGATGACCAACCTAATAACAATATAAACAGGTCTTGTGCTTGGACAAAGTGAGAACCGCTCACGAGAAGGTTCAGGTTTTACACCTGATCAACTATGAAGCACGAACACAGATACGGGGACACGAACACGACACAACACTATATAGAGACACGACATAATTGAAAAAAATAGGACACGACTCGCCGTTGACACGTTTTTTATATTTAATTAATTATTAATATATATATATATATATATATATATATATTATTTTTATATTTTTTCCCACGATGTCGG
>NW_018165166.1:16201-34298 GCF_001263595.1 Phalaenopsis equestris
GATGAGATTGTTATTATTCTTATATTTTTCCACGATGTCGGCTATGGTCGAGAGCTGCTTCCAATGGCGATTTCGGTCGCAATTGATTCGCTGGAAGGAGAGGATCCCGTCACTCCTTCGTCTGGCATCTGCATCTAAGTCGACGTCGACGTTCGCACTCCCTGTCGCTGCTGGCGTCGTTGTCTTCCTCTGTCGCTATCGTTTCGACGTTCGCACTCCCTATCGCTACACTATTATGCTCGACGTTGTCGTCTTACAGAGGCTCGACGTCGTCGTCTTCCGCGCCTCTGTCACTCACAGCTGTCGTCTGCGTGCAATTCTTCTGTTTCGCCGCTGCTCCTGTTTCTGCGCCCGACAGCCCCTCTGCCTTTCAACAACCTCGCAGCAGACAGTTTAACGCCGATAGCCTCTTATGGCTTTTACTTCGTCTTTAGTTGAGCCGGACAAAGTCTCCTTTGCCCGCTTGGTGGGTAACTCTCAGGAGGAGTTCGCAGTGGTATTCCCATCAAGTTATAAGGAATATCGTGAGGGTACAGATGATTGTCCTTTTATTAAGAAGGGAAATAGGAAGGCAGGAAAAGAAGTAATTTTTTTTCCTTTGAATCATAAATTTCTACCATGATGACAGAAAAATTCAAGTTTGCTCTTATTGACAAGTTTCAGTGGGGACACCCTCCTATAGATGTTATCAGAAATAGTGTTGATGATCTGAAGCTAGTAGGCAAGTGAAAAGTGACACTCATGGATGAGAGACGTGTGTTGATCCAACTAACGGTGGCTGAAGACTACACCATAATTTTCTCCAAGAAATATCTTAATTTCGAAGGCAAATCAATGAATTTACTTAAGTGGTCTCCTAATTTTGACCCAAAGCACGAAACTCTCACTATACCAGTATGATTTAGTTTACCTGGTTTCAAGCTGCATTTTTTTAATCACCAGGTTTTCTACTCTATTGGGGCCATACTTAAGAATCGTATGAAGCTAGATCTACCCACCTTCAATATAACTAGACATCCCTCGGTGGCCAAAATACTTGTGGAAAGGGATATTACTTTACCTGATGTTACTGAAGCCAGCTGGACATAACCCATAATGGTTATTGACAACAAATCTTAATGAACAACAAATTGTCATGGAGCAGAAACCCCCATATTGTACCCACTGTAAGATGCTTGGTCATATACTTGCTAAATGACACAAGCTTCATCTTATTTTGAAATCTAAGGTTCAAGTGAATAAGGATGGGTCTAACCCTACTGCTATGGACATTTTAATTCCACCTGAGTATCCGGTGTAGAGGCAACTCATGCTTCACATATTCTAGAACCTATTGTGGGTACTATTGTTGGTATTCCTTCTGCTTCAGATCTACCCCATCTGGCTGATTCTTCGGAGGAGAAATGACAGGTTTGCACTTCCAGGGGGAAGAAGAATGGACACCTACAAACTCCATAGAAAACAATACTGATGGAGTATTATCTATAAATGATAGTGCTCAGACTGATAATCAGGAAAGCATCGTAGCTCCACTTCTTCAAGAAGTATCCGGTGTAGAGGCAACTCATGCTTCACATATTCTAGAACCTATTGTGGGTACTATTGTTGGTATTCCTTCTGCTTCAGATCTACCCCATCTGGCTGATTCTTCGGAGGAGAAATGACAGGTTTGCACTTCCAGGGGGAAGAAGAGGAATGAAGAAGAAGAATGAAGATCTACTAGAGCGCAGGAGTCTTATGGATGATACTTTGGTTACTACGGGTAATGATCAGCACCTTACCAATCTGCTAGCTGAATCCCTATCGAGAAATAGAGTCAGAGACAAGACTAGATTGGGATGACCTATACTTTTTCTGTTATTTTTAGGGTTTTGGATGAGCGGCGCAGGATTTGTTTTTTGGGTTTTTTTTTTATTTCTATATGTACCCATAATTTACATTTTTTTGTAGCGCCAGGATGATTTTTGGGTTTTTTTTTTATTTTTATATGTACCCATAATTTACATTTTTTGTTTGGGTGTTTAGGCCCACCCATACAAACCTATCTATATCTTTCTCTTTAATATATCAGTCATTGGGCTTAAACCTATCTATATCTTTCTCTTTAATATATCAGTCCTTGGGCTTTATATATATATATATATATTATTCTTTATTAAAAACATGATAATACAAATTATAGAAGAATTAACTTCATAAATTTAATTTATATTATAAAACCTCATGCATATGAAAATTAATTTTTAAAATTAGATAATATGTTTCAAAAGAATTAATCCTACTTATAATGTAACTTATTTACTAAAATTTCAAAAATAATATGCTTATAAAGAGAGAATTATTAATGCTCGGCTTTGATGAATATTTGATGCCCATTTGATGCTTGATTTTGACGAATGATAGAGGGAGCTTCATATGATGAGAGATGGGGCGGTTTTGACTACGAGGTATAATTAAAGCTATACACATATTTATAATTTTCTAATTCTCATATCTCATTTTCTCAAAATTGTGTTAAGTTCTATGTCCAATGCAGTGTTGAGGTGTGAACCGGACGTGCACAGACCTGAAAAAAATTCAGATATAAATTTTGTAGTGTCAGGGAAGTGATGGGGTGTGTCGTACAGGCATCGGTGTTTGATACGTGTCTGACACGTGTACGAGACATTTTTAGAAGTGTCAGTGCTACATAGCTGATTAATAATCAAATCTTAAAATAGATGAAAAGATTTTTTACATCTAAAGTGGAATTATATGCATACCATAAAATTGACTTGTAGTCAAAATTTCTATCTTTGTTGATATGAAACATAATGAACTACTACTAACTGACTAACAAATTTAGTTACATTGACTATCTTAAATCTTAGTGAAATCTATAGCTCTAGAAGGAACTTTAATATCCACGACGAAACAAAAGTTGAGAATTTATGTCCTCGTTACTTCTTCCTAGTGAAAAATACACTATTCTAGATAATGGAAGTGATAATTCACTTGAAGTAAAGAAGGCACTGCTCACTGTAATCTTTCACATAAAATAATAGTAGCACTAACTTCACACAGCTCAATGACAAGCTTCTTGAATTCTTATTAGTGTTCCAAGTGGTGTCTACCAGTGCTTGGTCTTTTGCGAATGTTTTGTTTGCTTTCATGGAATTTCAATGCCATGCCAAGAGCACACGAGACAATGGATCTGCACTCAACACAGCTACTTGATACTGACAATGACACAGTTAAAGGATTTTTGGTAGACAATAATCCTCACTCCTTGCCACTCCCCCAGGAGGACCTATGTGCAAAGAGAAATGAAATTTAAGGAACCATTTATGGGTTTTTTCTGACCCGAATGCTTGTAAAGTTAAAATTTCGGAGTGTAAATGCATGTCATCCTCCCTTATATTCCCTTCACTTGTTGTACCTTCTATGTTTCTGTTTCCATGTTATGATTTTTTGATTACCTAGTTATTCAGAACTGTAATTTGCATTTTTTGATTGGGGAGTATGTTGCGTAGCCATGCATTTTTTATTGACCTCCCAACTCTCTTCTGTGCAGCTTTGCATCTTGCTTTATTTTTTTCCTTCTGCATGTTCCTTAAATTATTAAGCTTTCAGCCAAGAATTATTAGTTTTATTTAAAATCAGTCCACAATTCTCGCTCCTGCCCTTTTTAAGAAACTTAGCACTTATTTAATCTTAGAACCTGATGCTATCTTGACATCTGATACTCCACTTTCTACTCACAAGTTATTTTCTTCATGTTCTTTGTACATAAAATAACAACGTTACCTGGACTAGATAATGACTTCATTGGATAGGCTATGCTCGTTGGAAGATTGCTACTATGCTCAAAGTTGTTATTATCTTCTACTATGCACAAAGATGTTATTATCTGCTACTATGCTCAAAGATGTTATTATCTGCTGCTGTACGAAGTGCTTTCTGTGAAACTACTGGGCTGAATTTTAATGAAGATTCTGTGTGTGCATTTTTATTAAATCTGGTTATACTCACAAAGTAAACAATATTTGGAAGAAACTTAGAGCCTATCAAATATCTGTTATTGTTATATTCTGTTCTTTCTCTGTAAACTTGATGATGATTGTAAACTTTCAAAAATGCAGAAAATTGATCCCAATATTTCAGTACAATTACTAGAGTATGACAGGCGATTTGAACAATATGGTAGTGATTATATATTCTATGACTACAACCTTCCTGAAGAATTGCCGTTAGAATTGGGACGAGCCTACAAAATTATTGTTGCGGACCCTCCTTACTTGGTATGTACATTAATTGTAATTTGAATACATCAACATTTTATCTGAGTTACTAGCAGCGTAAGATTTCACCATTCCTCATCTGGATGGTATCAGTAGATTAAACATGTTTTGACAATATTGTTGAAATTGTTTGAGGGTAAGTGGTTTGCTTATTTGCGATCCATGAAGTTATTGATGATTTGTGTTGGTCCTCTATTTTTTCTTCCACCAAACAGTACTGGCCATGATCCAAGTATAGATCACTTTTAAACAAATTATTTTATGACATTTTTTATAACAATCAACTAAAAATTTAATGCTTAATTTCTTGATTCGTTTGTTTCTTAGAGCAAAGAGTGCTTGGAGAAAGTAGTGCAAACAATTTCCTATTTGGCTCAGAGAGAGGAGTATTATTTGTTGCTTCTCACAGGTAAATTTGCTTTCCATTCATCTTGGAGTGTGTAGTTTCTACGAGTTTTACATTATTCTGTATCATTTCACAGATACCTTTTTTATTTTTTTTTTTGTCATTAGATTTTAAGGCTTCTCTTTTTCGTAAATACACTCTACTATTTGGTCACGTGAAGCTTACTCCTAAACTCGAACTTTATTGTTAGATGTTATCTTGATTTTCACAGGTAAAAATACAAGCAACTTTGTAAGTTAGTTAGTTCCATGTGATTTCTTTTTTTCATTGTTGAGAGGTTAATATATAGTAGCGCTGAAGCAAATTTCCATTTTGTTGTCCACACTGCCCTCTAAAGTTCGCATAGAAGGCATACATTGAAATTTGGAAATTTCATTTAACTTTGTTTGAAGTGTGAACTAAAAGTATTTAAATTTCTCTTACATAGCCATATGGCAATATGTTTGTTAACTTAAATGTGGAAAATTGTCACACTGATCACGAGCCACCAAATAATTTGAAGACTTATTTTAAGTGCAAGGCTAAAAGGGTAATTATTATTTATTATTGTGGGGTATAAATAGGGTCAATATATTTAGAGTTAGGGCTATGATGAGATTGTTATGTTGAGTCTTAAGATTAGGTTTGGGAGAGATTATCTACTCTCGAATTGTAGGCTTTAGGGTTAGGGTTTGGAAGAGATTGCCAATCTCTTGTAGGTGCTCATCTTTTATGCATTTAAGTGTATTGTTTGATTTCTTGAAATACAATATTTGTTTTACCCTAATTTTTATGAAAATTTATTTTAGTTCATATTAAATTAGTATCAGAGCATCTATCTTGAGAAATAATGAATCAAAAGATGAGATCACAGGTCGCCATCATTATCGATCATGGTGATTTCTCTCAAAAGCTTATAGGATCACATCTTCTTCGCTCGTCGAAATAGTTGAGATACAAGTTACGATTTGAGCTAGATGGGAAGCCAATGGGATGTTAGAGGCTGGGATCATATAGCCTAGTGAGAGCTCTTTCTCTAGCTCAGTCATTAGTGAAGAAGGATGAGAGTTGGTGCTTCTGTGTGGATTATCAGACTGTAAATAAGGGAATTGTACCTGGAAAAATTTTCATTCTTGTGATCGATGAACTACTGGACGAGTTGTGTGGGTGCTGCAGTGTCCTCCAAGGTTGACTTGAAGTGAGGGTTTCAACGGGTTCGAATGCTGTCGAAAGATGTGCACAAGACTGCATTTCGAACTCATGAGTGTCAGTATAAATTTTTATTAAACACAGGATTTTCATATGAGGATGTCATGTGAGAGGAGCTAAAAGTCTTCGTACAATAGTTTATTTTTTTCTCAAATTGCGAACGAGGAGTTTTTTGGGGAGGGAATTAATTTTACATCGACGTCGAGCTCACCAAATAATTTAAATACTTGTTTTAGGTGTAAGGCTAAAAGTGCAGTTTAGTGATTAGCCTATGATTTTATCATTTCTAATACTTTATTCAAAAAAAAGATATGAATATATTTTTACTTATAAGAATGAATTTAATAAAACACAAATTGATTTTTTTATGTGAATAAATCTTTGAGAATGTAAAGATTATAAGGTCATTCTAAGTGAGAATTTAAGTACGCAACATCGATTATTAACTCTGGATTTTAAGATGAAGAGTTGTAAAATATAGTGAGAATTTAAGTACGCAACATCGATTATTAACTTTGGATTTTAAGATGAAGAGTTGTAAAATAAATAATAATAAGAATCATTGTCATAGAATTTGATGGGGTGCCTAAAAGATAAATATGGATTTTAAGATGAAGAGTTGTAAAATAAATAATAATAAGAATCATTGTCATAGAATTTGATGGGGTGCCTAAAAAATAAATAAAATTATTTTTATGAGTAAACTTTTACATTTCAAGATTTGTGATGTTCACGAAGAAGCAAATTCTATTTGTGATAAAATAACAAACACTATTAAAAAAGTGAGAAAATATGTACTTGGAGAATCAAAAGAAAAATTTCTAAAAATAAAAATTGTTAGCGGTGAAATATTAATGTGCAATAAAAGATGAAATATAAGAAATTATGTAATTAAAATTGGTGTAAATGTAAAATCCTATAGAACTGAGAAAAACATAAAATGTTCCGAAGGGAGTCTAAGAAAATAATCTGTGATGCTAAAAATTCTGCTTTCAGTGATTTTTATACTAAATTAGATATTAAAGTGAGTGAAAATTGTATGTATAAACTAACCAAACAAAGAAAAGAGAAAATAAAAATTTAAGTCAAGTAAAGTGTATTAAATATGAAAATAAAAAACGTTTTTTTTTAGAAAAAGACATACAACATAGGTGGGTGAGTTATTTTGATAAACTTTTCAATGAAGTTGCTGAAAATACGATTGACTTTAGTGATCTTAATATTATTAATAATAATAAAATGAAGTCGTATTAGTAAAAAAGAAGTTGAGGAGGCATTAAAGAAAATCAAGGGTGGAAAATCAGTAGGACATGATGACAACCCACTAAGTATATTTAGGAGATTTCTGGAGTTTCTAGGCCATTAAACTCTTTAATATCAATTTAAAAACTAAAAAGATTCCCAAGTGGAGGAAGAGTATTTTGGTTCCCATTTTTAAGAATAAATGGGATGCACAAGATTGTGCAACTTATAGAGGAATTAAGTTGTGCCATACTTTAAAATTATGGGAGAGGGTAATTGAACATAAGTTAAGATCGATTACAAAAATTTCTCAAATCAATTTAAATTTATGTTGGACATGTCTACTATATAAGTTATACATTTATTGTCAGGTTTGATGGAGAAATACAAGAAACTAAGGAGGATTTACATGTGATTTTTATTGATTTAGAAAAGCTTATTATAAGGTTCCAAGGAATATCATTTGGAGAGTTCTAGAGGATTCTTCTTTGTTTTATGTAATGGAATAATTGAATTTTGAAAAGTCACAAAGTATTAGTACTCTTTATTGTATAAACAATTGATGTGTCATCAAGAAATTTTTTGTTGGATTACATCAGGGGTTGGCTTTAAGACCATAGATGTTTGCTTTAATTATGGATGCTCTTACTAGACATTTACAGGAGGATGTGCCTTGGTGTATGTTTTTTGCTGATGATATTCTTCTTGTGGATAAAACTACAGAAAGAGCTAAGGAAAAACATAAATTATGGAGTTCTGCACGATTGACCAAATATTTTCCTATTTTAGTTTGATTACCTCAAGGAACGACTTTAAGCCCTTATCTTTCTGTTTTAATTATGGATGCTCTTACTAGACATTTACAGGAGGATGTGCCTTGGTGTATGTTTTTTGCTGATGATATTCTTCTTGTGGATAAAACTACAGAAAGAGCTAAGGAAAAACATAAATTATGGAGTTCTGCACTGGAGTCTAAAGACCTTCGTTTGAGTATAACTAAAACTGAATACATGGAATATAATTTTAGTAGTAGAAACTCTAGTGACAGAGTTGATCAAATTATTAAAAGGTCTGAATGCTTTAGGTGAACGATTTAAATTTCTGTCGTCTCTTGTTCAAAGTGATGGTGATATAAGATGGGGATTTATTAGTAGAATTTAAGCTGATTGGTTGAAGTGGAGGAATGCTTCAGGCCTATTGTGTGTTAGAAAAGAACCGCTTGGACTGAAAGGAAAATTTTATAAGATGGTGATGACAGTGCTCTATGGCGCTAAATGTGGCCATTAAAAGAGAAACATAAAATTAAGTTAAGGGTTATCGAGATGAAAATGATTTGGTGGATGAGTAGCTTTACACTTAGAGACAAAATGCAAAATGAATATATCAGTGATAGGGTTGGTATAGCTTCAGTGGTGGGCAAAATTAGAGAGAGTCGCCTTAGATGGTTTGATTGCATTAAACGTCTACCATCTGATGATTCTGTTAGAAGAGTAGATATTTTAGATTTAACTTATGTTAAGAAAGACACAGGTAGACCTAGAAAGAGTTGGACATATTGTATAAAAAATGATCTTAATTTGTTAGAATTAAATGAAAATATGAAACTTAATTGGACACAATGGTGAAAAAAAGGATTCATGTAGCCAACCTCACTTAGTGGGATAAAAACTTGTTTTTGTTGTTGTATTATTTATTATTGTGAGGTATCAATAGAGCTAATATGTTTTGAAAAAGGGAGTAGATATTTTAGATTTAACTTATGTTAAGAAAGACACAGGTAGACCTAGAAAGAGTTGGACATATTGTATAAAAAATGATCTTAATTTGTTAGAATTAAATGAAAATATGAAACTTAATAGGACACAATGGTGAAAAAGGATTCATGTAGCCGACCTCACTTAGTGGGATAAAGACTTGTTGTTTTTGCTGTTGTATTATTTATTATTGTGGGGTATCAATAGAGCTAATATGTTTTGAAAAAGGATTCATGTAAAATGATCTTAATTTGTTAGAATTAAATGAAAATATGAAACTTAATAGGACACAATGGTGAAAAAGGATTCATGTAGCCGACCTCACTTAGTGGGATAAAGACTTGTTGTTTTTGCTGTTGTATTATTTATTATTGTGGGGTATCAATAGAGCTAATATGTTTTGAGTTAGAGCTATGATGAAATTGTTATCTTGAGTTTGAGGGTTATAGGATTTGGGAGAGACCGCCCGCCTCTCAAATTTTATGGGCTTATTTTTTATGCATTTGAGTCTGTCGTTTGGGTTCTTGAAATGACATATTTTGTTTTGCCCTAATATATGTGGAAAGTTGTCCTCGTTCATATGAAATTCACTTTCCTCAAATTTGAAGTTTTTTAAATGCTTTAGTTTTACAAATATCTTTTGAAGCCACCTTCTATTTCCTGTATTTAATTTATTTCTTAATTTCTATATGTTTATTAATTTTGCATTCTCTATTGTCCATTATATTTTTTTCTTTTGGTACAACTGCAAAACTATTCTTTGGAATACTAGTGCAGTTTATCTTGATAGGTACATTTGCCTTAAATAATCAACATTATAATGATTTTTCATATTTATTAGCTTTATCTCAGTAATTTTACAAATCTTCATTCACCCTTCTTCCTCATGACTGTTATATGAGATGTTCGAACTTTTAGAAGTCCTTTTTTTAAAACTCCCATACAAGTTCTCTCTTTTAATTTTTCATCATTTAAAATTAATTTTCTTTACACATCATTTTTGTGCATCTTGTAGCCTTCATTATATTTGTCTAAACCATCTATAAGTCTATTTTTACTATTTTAACTTTAGTAGAGGTTTCTTCAATCAGCTCCTCTAACCACATTTATCTTAAAATCCTTATTCCCTCCCAGGAATCTAATAACGTTTAGAAATCAAATAGGTTTACTTTTCTAAATCAAGTGATTTTTTCAGGATTTTGTTATTTCCTTAATCAAAATCCATATTCTCCCAAGTTTGTGTGAGTTAATCTATTTGTTCCACTAGCCTATTCCTACACAACTAAATAACAACATATCTTAACACATCAATTATCTAGATTGAGAGTCAATGAAGAGAAAAAGGTTAAAGCATAACCACTACATAATTTCAGTTTAATCACAATATTAAAGTTAAACACAAGATTTCTAAATCACCAATTCAAAGGAGAAAATGAAATCTACTCGTTACTCATGCCTTGAAATAATAAAAGAAACATTTAAGTCATCAAAGTAAAGTAAATACAAGAGTTTAGAAATTATAGAGATGATAGAATACTCAATTTATGCTTTCACTAGTCTTCCTTTCTTCTCTACAAGAGTAGAACCACATACAATAAGAATTACAAGAGAAGTCGTATCTCTCTCAAATTTTCACGAAACCCTCTCACTTTTATAGAATTTGGACACAGTGGAGACACACTGACGAGAGCAATGTCGTGAGTGTGAACTTCTCTATTCCAATTTATTCATTTCGGTTCACGAAACCCTCTCACTTTTATAGAATTTGGACAAAGTGGAGACGCACTGACGAGAGCAATGTCGTGAGTGTGAACTTCTTCTCTATTCCAATTTATTCATTTCGATTTGAAACGAAACAAATTGAGGCATCTGAATCGTAAACAACACATACAGGCGCCCATGAGTGGCACATGGGTGCCTGTTCAACCCTCGACACTCCAATTGAGCTCTGCTTCCCTTGTTCCCCAAGTTGTTAATCACATGTACAAAGCATATATAACCATAATATCTTAAAAATGTATAAAAATGACACAATTAATATAAAAATAATATAGAAATATCGCACATATTTGATAAATATCAAATATCCAAACTTAAGCATTGCTTGCTGTCAAGTAATTTAAAATCTAAAGTTAGAAGTTTGAAAAATTAGTGTAGATTGTGATTAAGGATTGCAACGTACTTTAATAATGAAGTAAATACCTAACTCAATGCGCATAGGGCTCTCTTTTAGATAAAATATTCATAACAACCTTCTAATATCTCAATTTAACTCGTACTATTACTATAACTATATAACCCTTCTTAAATCACTTATGTGAGGCCTAACTAACATGAAATTGATACTCTGTACATAAAATTTAGTTGGCGACACACTTAAATAATGTTAATTCTGTTATTATCTCTCTAAATACATAATTTCAAGAAAAAATTAGTTAAGTATTTTATCATTTGACTTATTAGAAATGTTTGTCAGTATAAATTTTTAATTTGAGTTTAACTTCAAGCTTCTCCTCATAGGTTCTTAAATTTTTTATTCGCAAGCATGAGTTGTTTTTATTTTTCTTTTGATTTTTTTTTTGTCTTTCATAAATGATTATTGTATCTAGTTAAGCTCATTTTTTTAATGATTTTAGATATCAATATTTATTCTTACTTAATTTTTTTTTATTCTAATTTTTCTAAAAAAATTGTAGTTCAAAAAATATTGATTAAGAATATAATCTTTTAAGTTAATAGTGACAAAATTTTATACTGTTGAGGTGTTAATTTTATAAAAATTCATTGCTCCGATAAGAATTTATGAATGTTTATATATATTAGGTATTACTATAGTTCTAAATCAAGTATTAGTGAGTCACTAAACTTTCCCACACCCTTCTGAAAATCCAATTCACTTTAATTTAACTTCTTTACTTATTATTAAAGTTCTCTTTTATTCTTAAATGTGTCTACCTGTGTTAGTTATATAAATTCTAAAATTAGACTTTTGTTTTAACATAAAAGGAATATTACTCTCCCCCTCCCACCACAACAAAAAAAAAATTGTTTTCTTAACTATGCATGCATGCTAGATATATATGAAAGATGCAAGTCTAAGAAGTATAGTACGATATAACATGTGTAGATGAGAACTGTAAGGTATGAACTACATAACATAAAAAGTGTTAATACCCAAATAAAATGAATCATGAAAGTTGCATATCTCACAACTGCTGAATTAAAGAGAAATATAACAGGAGTGTAATCCATCATTTCACATACACATAACAGTACATAAACATCCACAAAATAGTAACCACACATGATACATCAACAACATAAATATCATCCAAGTTATTAGTTCAATAACATCAAAACAACACCAGGAGTCATACTACAACGTCAAAAAGAACAATAAAATCACTCATACCCTTCATCATATTTATCATCTTCCTCTATGGGTTGATTGGAGTCCTAATATAGCTCAAATGGCGGGTAGTAGGAAACTCAATTGGATTAGGCCCCTTTTTCCATTAGTTGCACCTATACATCTTCTGTTGGGCCGCATCATACGAATCTGATTTGACTGCAGTTTCTGACTGCAGTTTCTACGGTGTAAGGAAAAAATGCTATAATAAACAATGCAGCAAGAAAGTTTGCAGGAAAGTAGAGAATCTATAGGAAAAGCTATCGGGCATGGATTGCTAGGGAAAAACTTTAGAGGGTTTGTTACAAGAAAAGGCTCTGGAGGAGGGTCTACTGCATGAAAAAACGTTGGAAGAAGGCTTGTTGAAGGGAAAAACTATGGAGGATGGATTGCTACAGAAAAACCTCTAGAGGAGGACTTACTGCAGGAAAAACCTCCGAAGGAGGGCTTGCTGTAGGGGAATACTTGGCTGTAGGGAAATACTCTGGAGCTAGGGTTGCAGCAGGACAAAGTTTCGAAGAAGGTTTTGTTGCATGAAAAAGCTTCGAAGGAGGGCTCCAGAGGAGGCCCTGCTACAGGAAAAAAAAGAAAGAACACCTGGCGGTGATTTCCTTCCTGGGGTTCCAAGCTCGCACCACCGCCTGTTGAGATGTGGCTCATCTTAATGCAAGCCCCATTTTTGCACTAAGCTTGACTAATTTATAGGCAGTGGCATCTGTTTCAAAAGCGAACTTCTCAAACTCAACGATACCCATGGGCTCATTCCAGATAATGGTGTTAGCCCTGTCAAGAGTTGGTTGAATGTCTTAATGGAATCTGGTCCAATGTCAAGCCCCATCCAGCCATTAGGGATGGCAGATGCTGGCATAATGTTGTTGTCGGCATCAACTGCAAACTTTTCTGTCACAATGACATCAGTGGGTTACATGGGTTTCATTCCTTTTAGCTTTGCCTTCTTAGTAAGAGCTATTGCTAGCCGAAATTTATCTTCCTAAACAAGAAAGGAACAAACACTATGTCCTTGTGCTTTATAGAATGTAAAAATCATTCCTCCTCCAAGGAGAAAGATATCAACTTTATCTAACAGTGACTCCATCACCCCAATCTTTATTGAAAACTTTGAACCACTAACAATGACAACAAATGGCCGCTTCGGATTAGCAACAACCCCGATATGGTGGTCAAGTTTCTTCTGCATATGGAACTAGCAACAACAATAGGTGTCAAGTACTTTGTATCACTCTCTGTTGAAGCATGAGCTCTGTGAGCAGTTTCAAAGGCATCAGTAACATAGAAATCAACAAGAGAATCAAGTTTCTTTACAAACTCTGGATCATTCTTCTCTTTTTACTTATAGAATCTCACATTCTCGAGAAGGAAGACACGACCATCAGGCAATGCCACGATGATTTTCTCCACTTCCTCGTGAATGGAATCATTGGCCATATCAATGTCAACTCCAAGAACTTAAATATTTAAATTAAGCTTCATACCTGAAATTCTTTCTAGCCTTCTCCAAAATTACTCTAAGCAAATATAAACAAGAATTTATTTCATTTTTACTGTAGACATTCTGAAATTTAATCTCAATCGGTTACAACTAATAGCTTAAATTAAATCAACATTTTATTTATTTTCCTTAAAATTCTGCTTGCTCTAAGCTGTTTGAACCGAGCAATTGAGGCTCGGTTGAACTCCCTACAAACAACACCCTATCTTCTTCCTTCTTCCGCGTTGTTAGGGCACATGAATAGCTCTCCTGTTCGGTCGCGGTTCAATCCACCACCACGCGTGTGCACGTCATCCTCCTTCCTCCTCTGCACGTAAGGACACCTACCGTAGGTACAGGAGTTCTTCTTTCTCTGCTAGGGTTCAAGTCTTCTTCTTTATTTCACACCGGAGTTGCTCGACGATCACGCGTGCAGGTTCACCTTTGATCTCTTTACATGACATCGCTTGCACCGTAGCAACGTGCATAGGGCGTCAATTAGGGTTGCACACAAGCTATCTTCCTCTTTTTTTTTCTCTCCCGTTTCTGGCTTTCTCCCCTCTGATTCAATTCAAAATACAGATGTGAGAATACTCGTTTTAATTTTTAGTTATGGTTGTCTCTCTTTCAAATGATACGTTGTTTTATTTTTATTTTATTAGGTTATTATAGTACTCATAATATAAAGCTTAGCAGCTGCACTTGTTGAAATTCACAATCATGGAATTGCAGTAAAACAGGAATACTAGTAAAATAACAAAAACAAGAAGCACAAAACAAGGCTCTTTTTTGGATTTTTAGCACAGAAAATAACAAATAAATAAGGTAAAAATACGACATAAATTTCAAGTCTAAACTTCAAATCTTTCAACTAGATTTCTCTAAATAAGAACGGTGAGGTTTTCTATCAATTGAATGATTCTCTCCTAAATTGGATCATAGAAATCTAGTTTTAACCATGTGCTAAAATTAGGGGCGACAATCAGGAACTGATCTCCTTATTATCTCCTTCTGGACATTTAAGAAGGTTTGGAAATTAATTTGGTTTAATTACCTAAATCAAGTGATTTTCCTAGGATTTTGTGCTTCCATCCATAATTGCACTAACCTAGAAGCAATATCCCTATTTCCAAAGTTAGCATGAGTTAGCTTATTTGTTCCACTAGCCAACCCTCGTACAACTAGATGACAACACATATTAACACAACAACTAACCAGATTGAGTGTCAATGAAGAGTAGAAGGTTAAGAGATCACCACCATGTAATTTTAGTTTAATCACAACATCATAGTTAAACACAAAATTTCTATATTACTAATTCAAATGAGAAAAAGAAATATACCCACTACTTATGCCTTGAAACAACTAAGTAAACATTTTTTTCGTCAAAGCAAAGTAAATACAAGAGTTTGATCTTCCTTTCTTCTCAACAAGAGTAGAACCACATACAACACAAATTACAAGAGAACCCTCGCAACTCTCTCTCAAATCCTCACGAAATCCTATCTCTTACAAGCTTTGGACTCACTAGAGAGTGATGGCAAGAGCTATGGCGAGAGTGTGGAATTCTTCGCTCTATTCCAATTTATCCTTTCTAGCTTGAAACGATGTGAATTGAGATGTTTGAACCGTATTCTTGTGCATACAGATGCTTGGGCACCCAAAACTAATGTCTTGTTCTCTGGATTCGGGCGCCTAGTCACCCATGAATGATGCTTGGATCTGATTACTGGTCAATCCTAGGCACTCCAATTCAACTCCTTTGATCCTCTTGCTCCCCAACTTGCTAAGCACTTGTAAACTACATATACATCTACAAGTATAATATAAAAACATAAAAGGAAAAATAATATGAAAATAATATAGAAATATTATGAACATTTTATACACATTATTCGTCGTTAATGCCCTTCAATGGCGATGATTGTTGAGGTTTGGACATTGACAAATATTGAGAGGTGAATGTCAACGGACATTGGACTACTATGAATGTTGGGTGATTTTGGTTGATAAACATCTGATGTTAATGAAGAGAGATGGCTGACTTTAAAAGGCAATTAATTTGGTTCTTCACATAGAGGGGGAACTAGATAACAGCTGATGAATATAGTTCTTATCGTGTGATGATTGGCAAGGAATGTCAGCCTTGATTACCAGTTAACATCTATTGATTTTGGACATTAGGCGGCATTATTTAGCAAACATCCAATATCGATCAAGGGTGACAATATGCATTGGTAAGCAACAAACTCGGTTATTTTCCTTGCAAAGGAGACTGAGCGACTTGGCTGGCAGACATCCAATGCCAGTTGCTGGTAAATGAGAATTGGTGTGATGACTCCCCAAATTTCGGACTTTGACAGACATCAGTTCGATGTGAGTTGATACACTTAAGGTTTTATTGGTCCAATGGCATCTGTAAAGTACGATAATGGATGTCAATGTCAATTGATGCTTCTAAACCTTCATAATTACTTCATATCTAAAATGAAAATTGGTGTGATACTCTCCCCCACTCTCATTAAAGCCTTGGAATGAAAGTTATTCGGATTAAGTAGAAATCTTTCTCGGGCTTTTTCTTCTTTGAAATTGGTTTTTGATCTAAATTTAACCACAGTTTGCAATATCTATTGCAAGAAAATGTTCTAAAAAAGACGGGAGGTACGACTGATGTTGGCATAGCTGTGATCCCATGTTATTTTGATTTTTTACTTATAGAAATGACAAAGAAAGTTCTTAGTGATATGAAAACTATGCCAAATGAGTTCTTGACATCTAGGATTGAGCGAGTTGCCAATTTCTTGAAATTGTTTGTTGTTGGAAGGGATGAATATGTTAATTTTATCATTAGTTCTAATAAAAAGAAAAGGAAGTTGGTCATGAGGATCAAGCTGAAATTAGGGTATGTGCTGCTGGTTTTAAGGTCGCTAAATGTCGAGACAATATCATCAATTCCTTCCAGTAAGTTTGAGAGTCTACTCAAGGATCAATGAAGACAATGACAGTAAGTTTGAGAGCCCATTAGATATTTCTGATTGAGGCGGTTGGGCCGAAACATGGAGAAGATGTTATGCAAGTGGTATGCATGATTGCAAATGATTGCAAAGAAGAAAGGAGAAGAAAGGAGCGAAGTTGGGATGAGGTATGATTATGATCGAAGGAGGGAGGTTTACCCTTGATACATGAGGACAAATAATCGAGAGAGTAGAAGTTGGGTGGAGAAGCTTGGGCTAGGAAGTTGAAGATGTCAGACTTTGAGTGGAAATATGTACATGGATGAGTGGATCTTGAGGGGGGGGTCCATTAGATATTTCTGATTGAGGCGATTGGGCCGAAACATAGAGAAGATGTTATGCAAGTGGTATGCATGATTGCAAAGAAGAAAGGAGAGAAGTTGGGATGGGTTATGACTATGATCGAAAGAGGGAGGCTTACCCTTGATACATGGGGGAAAATCATTGAGAGAGTAGAAGTTGGGGTGGAGAAGCTTGGCCTAGGAAGTTGAAGACGTCAGACTTTGAGTGGAAATATGTACATGGATGAGTGGATCGGATGAAACTATTTTTTTCTGTGAATAGGCTAAATGGGGAGGAGAAGCTCATGACGACGGATTATGTTTGGAGGGGAAAACCCTAGCATGCTTCAATGGAGGGAGGCTAGATAGCTGATCTACTCGTGGAAAGAATTTAAGGATTGTGTGTTTGAATGTTTCTGAGCCACTCGAGAAGGAGACATACACGAGGAATAGTTTGCATTGACTTAGCAAGGGACTGTCACGGTGTATAGAAAAAGATTTAAGCTCTTGCTGGGATGGCTGAGAGGATTTCTTAAACAATATTGGAGAACTTCATGAAGGGTCTTAAGTTCAACATACGTGCAACACTTTGGTCGCTGTGACATGATTTCAATGCAGTTGGTTGAAGATCATAATGCCATGGAACAGGCTAATAAGAGCAGCATAGGTGGATGTTGACCTCATTTTTGTGAGGTCTTCTCTTCTCCTCCTTAGGAGCCTAGGATCTAGCTATAGGAGTTCCTATTGACCGTCCTAGAAAACTAGAATTGAGACTCACCCTTTTAGAAATTCTAACCACTTTCTATTTTTCTTTGATGTCCTGCATTTATGGCACAAGACCATCGTCTTATAGACGAGTGGTTATGGGTTGTTTTGCGAAGACTCAGGGAAAAAGTTCCCAATAGGACTCCAAGCCTTAGGAAAACATTCGTCATAACTTTTTCGTCACATACACACATCAAATACACAAAATTCACGAAATTGCACGAAATCGGACTTCAATTAAGCCTAAAGGACGGGTGAAAATGCGAACT
>NW_018165166.1:34336-37121 GCF_001263595.1 Phalaenopsis equestris
TAATTTTGGTAGGAAAGGACACCCATATTGCCATATTTTTGACACGAGAAAATTGACACGCAAATCGATGAATTCATCAAAACGACATCTGACGACAAAACGGACTGCACCAGCGGGTCCGGAATGTCGATTTTGCCTAAGGACACATTTTGTTACGACACCGCGCGTGAATGAATCGCATGTGATTTAATATATATATATATATATATATATATATTTATATATATATATATACACATATGTATATATATATATATATATCAAATAAGAGTACAGAAGAATAAGATAAGAATTAACAGTTAATAATAAAATCCAACTAAAAAATTTAGACTGTTCAGAGAATGACAAATAAATCGTGACAGGGGGTATACCTCAAATCCTTGCTTTTCAACATAAACTGTTTGACACAAGCAAGAACAAGATCAGACTCCACAGACCGCTCATGTACTTCATCGAGAATAATAACCTTATATTTAAGAGCAGCCAATCCCTTGTCACGCATCTGCTCCAACACGACACCAGCAGTCTTGAAAACAACTTTTGATCTGTGAATCAGTATAAGCTCCATAAGAAACTTCGCAGATATTGAAGGTTGGAAGAAAAAGCTTGTATTCGCAAGCATAGATGGATAGAAATATAACATGTAAGAAGATATCCAAATCAATGACAGTATAGTATAATCATTTAAGGCGTATAGCAAACACAGCATCATGCTCTACGAATTAATGCAGAGGATTATTACATGTTTGAAAACAAATGGCATGTCCAATCTTCCTGTGTTTTTGTGCCAACAACGAAATCATTGCAAATGCAAGATAAGGTTATGTACATAAAACTCTCCTCACACCCTAAAGTAGTAGCAGTACTATGCACTAGAGACACCCTACTTATGAGGTGATGTTTAATGTACCTCCTAAAGAAAATGATACAACAAATAAAGTTTTTATGATAAATATTACTACCGCAAAGTAATCAATTTAAAATTTAATAAATGCACCTTGTGGATGTTTTGTCTGAGACATTTGAATGGCCAATATGATATCCAATCTCATCTCCTACATCACAATTTCTAGCTTTGGCAACCATCCTTGCAATGGCAACTACTGCAAACCTTCTAGGCTGAGTGCACAAAACAGGCTGCAGATTTTCTTCTAGAAGGAAGAGAGGAACCTGAGAACTTTTTCCTGCACATGAGAATGCCAGTAGTGCCCCACAAAATCAAAGGGGGAAAGAAACTTTATTAATGATAAGAAAGCAAAGCCCTTCAACATAATTAGTTGGTTGCATGGAGTTAAATATAACCATAACAGTTAAAGTACTAATTATACTTCAGAAGTTTTAAAACATATATTTTCAATGCATTAATAAAGTACAAAGAAAGGATATCTTTTGTATTCATACCAATTGTAACTATAATTGTTTAATAATTAACTTTGTTAAATCAAAACCAGCATAAAAAAAATAGTAACTAATATGTATGCACTGTAAACCTCCAGCGGCAAAAGCAACTAAGGAGATGATAGAGAAGAACTCGTCGGCAGAGTTCCACGAGGAGTCCCTTGCCGACCTCATAAGATACCCACAAACCAACAAATTAGCGAGCTCAAATGTTAACTAAGAGAAATATCCAAGAAATCGCCTAAGAGTAGTCCGCCAGATTCAACGGATCCATCTATAGCACAAGCAGTCATCCAACTAAAAAAGCTACTCAGCCCCATAGTTTGAGAAGGCCTAATAATTCCCTACGGTCAACTATCAGGCTGAGACCTAGTCTTTACTCAGGGCACCTGCCCCTATTCTTTATACTATCTTGTATTTATTACATAAACAACATACACTAAAAAATTTTCTATAGCATTTAATTCCTAATGTCCCAACTTATAAATAGGGAATCTCAAGTAGAGCATAAAATTAGGATTATAATTTCGTTGAGTCTTGCATGTATTACACTTCATTAGAGCTAGCCTACTGGATCTTTCTCACAGTGTTTCAAGATTTCATTCGCACCTACATCAAATGGGTTACTAAAGCCCTGGAATAATCCATGAAAAATTTTTGAGTCAGGCGGGTAAAGATGATAGGACAGTAGAAATTAAATTTTTTTAAGTTCATTTTCTATACGTAACATTTAACAAATGAAAGAGTAAGTAAATTAAAATGGTACAATTAAATTTAACTCATTTTTTTATTATATGTGTTTGTTATAAACATTTAGTTGTGTAAATTGCAGGTGTAAAAAAAAATCTATTTTTATGTCGTTATGCTGCCCGATTTTTCTCGATCGGGTTTTCCTCCTTTTACTTACCTGGGCATGTTGCTTCCTTTTTTTTTACTTTGGCTTTCTCGTATATATCTCGACTTCTCATTATTATTTTAACTTCATCGCTTCACCACTACACTTCACCACTTCACCCACTCCGCCTCCTACATTATATCAGATGCTACATTATATCAGATGCACGACGTTGTGAGAGGTTTACCTGTTTTGACATGTATTCTGATTTTATTTGATATTGAGAAGCAACTCTCCTCCTTTCTGGAATCGTGTTAGGTGGATTGTCTTCTCCTCTCTCTCACCCCATTTTTGTTTTCTTTTCTTTTCTACCACATTTACAGACTTCGATGAAGTATCACTTTTCCCCCAGTCTGCTTCTTAAGCTTTGGACAATATCTCTTCATATGACCTGGCTCCTTGCAGTTGTAGCAATGAATTTCCTTTTTGGCTCTAGACTTTGATTTGGAATTTCGCCTTCCGAATACCTCCTCTTTCTTCCTTCCCCTATTC
>NW_018165166.1:37277-37871 GCF_001263595.1 Phalaenopsis equestris
GAGGGCAACAAACACAACAAAATCATCGCTCGATCTTCATCCTCAATACTCACATCAAGCCGTGATAAATCAGTGATTATTTGATTGAAGCCATTCACATGCTGCACCAGATCAGAACCTTCTTGCATCTTTAGCCCGTATAACTTTTGCTTCAGATACAACTTGTTCGTCAGAGATTTAGCCATAAACTGAGTTTCCAATTTCTTCCAAACTTCTCCTGGAGATTTCAGATTCATCACGTGATACATAACTTCATCTGCTAGACATAGTCGTATCGTCGCTGCCGCTCGCTGTTGCAATTCTTCCCAATCTTCATCCTCCATGGCATCTGGTTTTGCTGCCCGCAGAGCTTTCAAGATTCCCTGTTGCGCCAACAGATCTTTCACCCTGATTTGCCACAATCAGAAGTTACCAGTTCCGTCGAACTTCACCACCTCGAATTTCGCACCCGAAAAAGCCATATGAAAATTGAACCTGCAACGAAACTTTCTGCAAAAAATCCTTGCTTAGAACCTCTTTTTTTTTAACAGAAAAAAAATAAAATATTAATTAAGGAATTTTTTTTATTTAAATTTTTTTAATTAAGTTTTCTTT
>NW_018165166.1:41151-41738 GCF_001263595.1 Phalaenopsis equestris
TTGGCAGTCCTATGCCCGGTAGCGTAATCGACCCGTAGACAACCAAAATTAAAAAAAAGAAAAAAAATAAGTTTTGATAAATTACTTTCAAACAAAATATACTTCTCCACGAAATAAAATGGATAACTCTTCTTTGCATGCTTAAGAAGTTGTGTGTATGCCAAAAACATAAATTTTAAAAATACATTTTAAACTTGGTTGTCCACCTGACGAATACCTGTTTAGGCTGGGAAATAGCCCTCTAAGTAGGTTCAAGACACACTTCTAGACGAGTGGTGGGTTCTATACGTTCGGGTGACCGAGTAGCCTTCGTGGATCCTCGAGAATAAATATATCTGAGCCTAGTCCCATACGAGTGCTTGCGGTCCCCATCATCCGAATTTTGTTTCTTTGTTTTATCGAAGTTTTGGGACGAGACACTCGTTACTCTTTTTTTTTTTCTTTCGGGATTTCTCCAAGAGTTTCGAGGATTTTCTTTTACTTGAGTCTTTTTCGTTGATTTTTCTCGAGTTTTCTGCTTTTCCTCGGATTTCCTGGATGACGTTTTCTTCCGGACTTTGCTTTTGGAGATGCATTTAGGCTTGCTA
>NW_018165166.1:42370-62175 GCF_001263595.1 Phalaenopsis equestris
GGGTTTTTTCCCTAAATCTGTGATATCCCCTACTTTTCTTTCATTTGAATTCCTAAAATAATTGTTCCTATTTTGAGTCATTCCCATTTGATTTTCCCATGTCCAATCGTGAAAACCTAAACTTTGAAATCTTGAAAGCAAAACCACCTGATCTTAATCGAGAGTTATATTAACTGATTTCGATCATTTAAGATGTAATTAACTATAGGGGCTGGCCTTTATAGGGAACCAGGAATAAATCTTAAAAGCAAAACCACCTGATCTTAATCGAGTGTTATATTAAGTGATTTCGATCAGTTAAGATGTAATTAACTATAGCCTCTATAGGGAACCAGGAACCCAGATAAAATAAACCTTATCTAATTTTTATGTTAGATAGGGGAACTTGTTGGCCTTTTTATAAAAATATTTCGCAGACCAAACGGATGTCACAAATTGTTTAGTCTAGATGATTAAATCCCTATTACAAGTGATATATTTATTCTTCGGGATAAATGTATTGCTTGTAGTATTGTATTAAATCATCTAAACTATTTAAAAATGTGAGACTCGTTTGGTCTCATTTATTTTAAAAATTAAAATGTTACTTCTTTAAAAAAGTTATATTTATATTTAAATTATTTTCAAAATCACAAAATCATCACTTTTTCAAACTACGAAAGTGAAGTTGAACAATAAAACGGCCGACAGTGGAGCGTCATTTTAAACTACTACAACCACGAAAATGCCAAAAGCTCAAATAGTTGAAGTTTAGAGAGAGACTTCACAAGATAATAATGATAGGTCACAACTGAAAGCGACACTCGAGTACCTTATAGAGGCAGAGATTCAGGAAAAGCGAGCCAAGGAGTTATGTTTTCGGTGGGATGAGAAGTTTATCTCTAGAGACAATTGAAATGATCGAACAGTTGCATGTTCTTTAGTGTGTGACGAGGAGACAGCGGATGAAGAAACAGAGGGCAGTGGTGGAGGAATGCCTCTCTTTTTACCACCTCAATGGGAAGGTGTAATTATGTCGGTGCTAGCCTAAAGACAATTTTGTCTTTTGTGTGCCTAAGGACAATTTGGTCTTATTATTTACTTTTCTTTACTATAAATAGACCATAATGAGTTTAGGGTTAGGTATGAATGAGATTATTGTTGTGAATCTCAGGTTGAGGGTTTGTGTGAGATTTCTACTTCTTGAATTGTAGAAATTTGGAGAGATCACTACCTCTCAAATTGTAGATGTTCATCTTTTGTATTCAAGTTGAGTTAGATGGATCATTGAAGAATTCATAGGAAGATAAGGCTGAGTAGAGTTCATAATATTCAAAAATCATAATTATTAATGAGTTTATTGAGCCTAATGAGTATTAGGATTAGATCAAGGGCAAGTACCAAAATTATATTATATTCTCTCTGTATATTCTAAAGAACCATGTGGTGCTCAATCATGTATGATATGATTTAAGTTTCTTTTTTTTTATAATAACTTATGCTAGCCAAAGACAAGGGTCTTTCAAGAAGTATAAAAACAAAAAAAGTCAGATAAATATTCTTAAATACTTAAAAATTTTTATTTTTTTGCGCTCCTTTTCAAATAAATTATAAACTTTTTTAATAAATGAAGTCTCTTTCCTGAAATATCATTTCTTAGTGTGTTCTTTATGTGTAATCTGAGTAGAAATCATTAGTAATGAGCAAAGTAAACAAATGATGAAGCTATGATTTAAAATAATTTGTTGAATTCATACTTAGTAGTGTTGGTTGGATTAAACATCAAGAAATTTTTAAGTGGATAATAAAAGTGTTTCTTTCAATATGTGATATCACTGCCAAATACTTATCTAGCATTTTGTCTTAATTTTATGCCAGCCAATATCTTGTATGGACTTCAATATAAGCCAAAGCTTTTGTCTTAGTGGAGTTACCTAGACTTGCCATTATAAAGTACTTTGATCTTTTTGAATTTAAATCTTATTGAAAAAAGGAGAGTCTAAATTGAAGCTTAATTTTTCATATTTCAAATAATTATGTGAGTGATGGGACTTATGCAATATTAAGAGAAATTTAGAATATCATCAAATTTTAAAAACAATAATCGAGTATTGAATAGATAAATTGTTGAGTAGGCTAATTGTCAAATTATTGAGTTGATGAGTTTTCTAGTAAACAATATTATTGTTTTAAACGAAACTCATAGTTTAGCTTAAGTTTTAGAGTTACTTTGTTCAGTGTTGATTGTCGGTCTACCAAATGATCATAACTCTCCTATAAGAACTAGTCAGATAAGTTCTAAACTTGACCATGGATTTAGATTATTTTGAACCTAAACTCAAGTTAGTCTACTACTTTCTTAACCAAAGGGTTGCCTTTAAGATTCATATTTTTTAATTAATATTGAGTTGTCAATTTTTTGAGTTACAAATTTGAAATTTGTTCTAACTTTAAACTGAATAAACAAATATTAGCTTCAGGATTTGAACCTTTTGATAATTCTCAATTTTGTGGATTCCACATATATTAAACCTCTTGTGCTTATTTCTCAAATACTTTGTTGTTTTCTTGCAAGAGCTTTTCAGTTGTACTTGTTAAGTTCCTAGGATAGTTCTTTTGTGTTTAATGTCGAGTTCCTATGACAAATTTCCCAAATATAAATGAATTATGTTTCAAAACTAAGTTTTATGAAGTATTCTTAAAAGCTAGGTTATCTTAGGAAGAAAAATAAATCAAATATATTAATACTTTTATTTTTTTGGATGGTCATTCAGGACTGACAAGCACAAACTCCATAAAATTTTCATCTTCCATGTACTCTTCGACAATATTACAAAGATGCCAGCACTCCTTTGTATCTTTGTGAAATATATAATGATTTAACTGATCTAGCATAGATTGTATTTATAGTTAAGGCGATTGACAAATGTATTCTTTATCTTTAGTTGCATTCTCTAATTTTCCATACAATACTCCAATGGGGTGTACGGGTGTGTGGGTGTACATGTTTACCATCATTAATGATGATGATATAGATGTCTATTTCTATGGTGTGATCTAGTATTTGTCGAGTTGAAGTCTCAATCGTGTTTATTCGGTTGATATTCGTGATATCACTGCAAGTCTCTGGCAAATTTCAAATGCCAAGTTTTCAAAGTAAAAAATTCAATATTACTGTACTATTTGCATTAATATGACTATTGGCAGGTTCTAATTAGAATCATTACTTGTTATCTAAGAGCATATCTAAATGGTTTTTCCTTTAGACTAAGTGTGGTCTAGGTGATAATAGGTTCCAAATCTTTAACATTCAACATCTCAAGTTGAAATCAAATTGTCCAATGTTGGATGAATTCACTTGCTTCTACTTCTTGCTGAAATTCAAATTGGCCTGTGAGTTTTTCAAGTACCTTTATGCATTAGTGAATAGTGTGACAAGAAATCGGTTGAATTTCAAAAAAACTTGTGATGCTTTCTGGAGGAATTCTTGAGAAACTTTTTAATGGTGCCTCCTTAAACTCAATGATGAGTGCTGAAATTTAGTAACATCACTTATAGTGAGGCGATAGACTATCGACTCAATCTAAGCAATATGATATGTTGGATTTAACTTTACATTGTATAAGCTTCAAGAACATGTATTGAGTTTTTATAATATGAATGGTAAAAGCATTGTTTGATTTAAAAAAGAGTTTTTTTTTAAGATTGGTGGGGATGTGAAGTTTTTCTTTATTCTCTCTTAGGCACTTGAATGGAGTTTGATGAGGGAAAATGAAGTTGATGATAATGTGGTGAGTTGATGACATTTTGCTGATAGAGAAGAATAATATAGAAGATATTTTGTCAAAAGTATTCTAAAATTTTCGATCTTGTTTTTCAACTGGTATTTCATATGATTCATAAGTGAAATTTTTGTTGCTCCTTTTCATTGATTTTTCCCTTTCATCTAAGAGATGCATTGCTCAACTTATTATCATAGGTATCATCTATGTTCATCGTATATAAATAAGTTGTTGGATTTGAACATGTGTGTCGTTAACATCATTACCTTATTCATAAAAATGGATCGAGAACAATAAAAAAGGAAGAGAAAGAGATAAGCTTTGGAATTTTATCATTGCTATCAAATGTACAAACATGGTACATGACCTGATCTCCAATGTCCATCCTTCGACCTTCTATTTATAGGCTTAGATTGAAATACAATGCTATAGGAAAGGTTACATTTGATTAATGCAAGGAACATAACATAGCAAAATTCAGCAAGTACTTGCTATAGAATAAACTAGTTTTGCTAGCTTATAATTATCAAAATATATGCATAATTCATAACGAATTTCATTTAAAGGACGACTTTTAGTACCGTTGATGTCACTTCATTTTAAGTTGACAAAAAGCTTTGGTTAATTGTCAACTTCATTTTGTGAATATCTTGATGACGTTAAATGACCTTGATACCATATACTAAGTTTTGTGATAACTATAAATTAAATTGGTGCCCATCTAGTTTTTTGTTGATTACTGAAAAAATATGTTGAGTATCTTTAACAGGTGAAACTTGAGATCATGTTTTCTGGCAACTTATATTGTGTGTTGGATTGATCCTTTTTAATTTTTTAACTTGCTTTAAACTAAGTTTAAAAATAATCAACGAGACCTAACTAACTCAGTTTTGCCACATTAGATGTTGATGTGAATCTAAGATGAATGTGTGATAAGAACTTAGTATTAGTGAAAAAAAAATGATTAGATGGGAGAGATTTTAAGAATAACATTTATTGTAGTGAAAAAAGATATTTTTGATGGGAAAGAGAAGAAACATGAAAGAGATAGAATAAGAGGGAGATTATTTGATACCAAATGAATAGCATATTTGTGATTTAGATTAGTAGAAACCACATTAAAAATATATATTTTTGGTTCTTGTAAGTTGTGGGGTATTCCAAAGTTATGAGTATGGTTATGATGAATAGTGCATATTTGTGATTTAGATGTTCAAAACTACCAGTTAACTTGAATATAAATGTTCCACCAATGCAAAATTTTGTTTTACATCTCACTCTTGTGGGATCATCCGTTGAATTTCAACGATTTCTTTCTTAGATTGGTACTCTTTCTGACTAGTCATTTTGGACTGACGGCTTAAAAACAAGTTGCATAATTCTTTTGCATTGTTGCAGGAGAGGTGCAGAAGGAGAGTGCGGCCAAGTTGTTGAAGGCATATTCTTGTGGTTTCCGGCCTCAACACTCTAACAAGCTTGGGAATGAGTTCAGACTCTTCACAAATTATGACCCAGGAGAGAGACTTGGTGGTTGGGAGTGACAAAGGCAATTATAAATTCAGGCAGGTCTTTAGTTTAATGTCGCTATTTACCTTTTTTTATATTTCTTGTAGTAGAAAATTTTCATTAGAAATCAAATTTTTATTTATTTTCCATTTCTCAATATTCACTCATACATAGATGCTACATCAATTAGATATCAACAGAGATAATTGGAAATTTTTCTTGGTTTAGATTTCCTTGAAAAAAAAATTTTAATAAAGAAAATTAGAAATTCAGCATAAGTGTGAAATTCCTAAACGTTTTTTTTAATTATACTTGAATATTAAACTAATTGGCTTGGGAAGCCTTAGTAACAAAATTAGACCTTGACATGTGAAAAATATTTGCATTGCAAGTGAAAAATGTAAGGGGGATAAAAAAAAATAGCTTAAACAGTAATTGGGTCGAACTGATGGCCACTAAACTAGTATGCTGTGCAGAATTCCAGAATGAATTTTTAGGACATGTTCATGTGATTTTATTTTTTATTAGTAATTTCTTTTTGTGGGAATATTGAGGGTCAAGCCTAATTTTGTCAATATTAAAAGATGGTTACAAAAATAAGGTCTCATATATAAAATATATATAGACATGAGGACCTTAGATAAGTCAAAAAAGCAAGGAAAATGCAAGAATTTTACCGAAGCTTGCAGGTTGAACCAGAAAGGCCAAATAACGCACAAATAATTCCACCAATGTAAAATACTTTGTTCCTCGCCATTAATGAGAGGAGAAATCCAGTAAATAAGTGAATATCCATTAAAAACAGCTGCAAAGAACTGATTGACAAAATAGATTTATCCAGAAAAAAGGACTATATCCCTTGGAGGTTATAAAGACGAACAAATCTATTAGGAATCTGATTCCTGAATTTCTATCTTCCATTTTTTACTTAACTAGCATACTTCATATTATCATTAAGAACATCATTATGTTCTTCAGTGCTTCTAAAAGTTCAGCAGTTTCTTTCTTACCATATGAAATGCGTAGTAATGTGCACAGTCGATGGAAAAAACCTTTTGATAATTTGGCATGAAATATTATCAGAATAGACTAAGATTAGGCTAAATTGCAGCCATGGTGAAAAAATCGCTATAAGGTATAATGCCTGAGATTCAAAGAATAGGTGGAATATGATTCATGATTTGCTTTGCAAAAAAGACATATGGATGAGTTTGTGATACCTATATGAGATGACGTCTAGTGTTTTTAAGCCTCCAATCATTCTTTTTCCAAGCAAATGAGCCATTTTTATAAGAGTGGCCTTTAAATGATATAATGTTGTGCCAAAAAGCTTGGGATGGCCTTCTTATAGAAGAAATAAGTGTTTTAATGAGAGTGTAAGTTCCCTTTAGCATCTCTAGAGCAAGATAATCATGAATAATTAACATCTTCATGTTTTCATAAATAGGTGAGCCTTTTAGCCAGAAATCAGAGAAGAAAGAGAAGTTGTTTCCCAATTTGCATAGAAAGGAATACATATTCATGTGAAACTTGCAAATACAAAAGATTTGAACAAATATCAAGAGAATTCAAAGAACATGTTAAATAAATCAATAATATGAATTGGCATATGCTATAACTCAGATAACCATATTTACTTTTCTATTAAAACATTAACAAGAAAATGTATGTATCAAAGTGTTTGTATGTTTGTAACATGCACTACTATCATAGAAGAGGTACTACTAATTACTTCGATCTAAGTAAAATCTTAGGGCTAGTTTAAGATTACTTTATTTTTTGTTTTTGTCTGTATATCAAAAAACATGTTTGTTTAGTGTATTTTTTAGCTAGTTTAAGATTACTTTATTTTTTGTTTTTGTCTATATATCAAAAACATGTTTGTTTAGTGTATTTTTATTTATCATTTTTAAAAATAAATTAGTTTATTTTTACACTCAAAACTTCTAAATGTTGTCATGACATACCAAATATTTTTTTTATTTTAAGTAAATAAATAAATAAAAAATAAAAGAAAACAAAGATAAAAAATAAAAATTAATCCTAATTTTTCCCTTAAAAAATTAAATCAAATGGGCTAAAACAAAGCAAACGAACTTCTCAAATCAACAAAACATTAGAATGAATCTAACATTGAAGAAATCCTAAATATGAGCAAACACATCAACTTTATGTAAAAGTGTCAATGAAAAGTATATAAGAATGGATGATAAACCAGTAAGCAAAAAAGATTGAACTAAAAAATAAAGATTAGAGGTTGCTTGGTTTCAAGTAAAACTTAATTGAAATAGGATTTAATGAATTCATAAATCTAGGCTTGGTATATCTTAAGGTATTTAAATCCTTAAAATTGTTTATTATGTCAAATGCCAAATTTGGTAAAATTATTTTACAACATATTTCAAAATTTAGGTCTATTATGTGAAATATGAGCTTAGTATTGCTAGTAAATAATATAATTATTTGTTCTAATTAAATTTGTTTTACATTTTTATTTATATTCTCTAATGAAAATGAAATTTTTATTGAATTAATTAATTACCCATTATAGTTTTATTAAAATAATCATGTTGAATAATAAGTTAACATTCATTAACATATAATTAATTAATTAATTATTAAACTAATTAGTAATTATCATTTTTTTATTAAATAGTTATGTATAATAACATTACTTAATTATCAATTATTAATGAATTAAAATAAATTAATGAAAATTAAATTAAAGCAACCGTTCTATCTTTTCTTTCCCCTCTTGCTCTATTTCGCCCAAAATTAGCCCCAACTCGACTCATTAGCTCGTGAGTTACCTTGTTTAAAAAATAAATTATAGAAAATATTCATAAAATATACTAAAATTCAATTATTTTTAAAATTATTGAAAATGTTGAAAATATTTATATAAAAAAATTTCTTATAAAATATACTAAAATTCAATTATTTTTAAAATTATTTAAAATGTTGAAAATATTTATATAATTATCTGCTAAATGCCTATTCTATTTTTATTTAACTATTTTATTAACTTAAATAAGTACCTTTTTTTCCTCTTTCATGCTAAACAAGTTGGGTCAATTTGTAGAGAAGTCGAGCTTGAGCTCGAGTAAATTAATCAACCTTAAACTCAACTTGAGGGTGGCTCAAGCCCAACTCGGGATTAAACGAGGGAAGACAGAACCCTGTGAGTTCACATGGTCGAAAGGAGAGAGGCTGTTTGCAAATTTTTGGAGCACCAAAGTTTTTCAATGGATGGTGTGACTACATGTAGGTGGAGAAAAAGCAGGGAAGAACAATTTTTTTTTTTCTCATGAAATTTACATACATACCACCCAATTCTCAATTATTTGCATGT
Source organism: Phalaenopsis equestris (assembly GCF_001263595.1). NCBI lineage: Eukaryota > Viridiplantae > Streptophyta > Magnoliopsida > Asparagales > Orchidaceae > Phalaenopsis > Phalaenopsis equestris. The sequence continues at coordinate 50,990 of NW_018165166.1, forward strand.
CCAACGCAAGATGTTATTCATTCGCAAGTCTAGCTCAAATTATTTAAAAAAATAATAAAATTTAATATATATTTTTTAAATACATACAATAAAGAAGTTTAATATATGTGTTAATAATATTAATTATCTATTATTTAATTAATTCAAGTCAAATTGAGTCGAACAAGAACGAACTTCCACACCCCAAGTCCCAAAGGTGGTACGGTACACCTCGACAATGTAGGGTCTGATAAAATGAAGTGTTTGTATTTCAAAAGGAAAATTATATGCAAATAATAACAGTAATAAACTAGGAAATATAAACGTTATTTTATAATTAATAATCCATTGATACAACTGTAAGAAAAATAGAAAGCTGGCTGAATCAAAGCGGAAATGATAACAAAAACAACTACTCAAATCCAAAATATAAAATATAATAGTTAAAAAATAAATACTGAGAAAAAAATAACAAGACAAGAAATCTAAAACTGAAAAGCCTGCTCTAGTGAAAACGATACCGCTAGTGGCTGAATAAAACTCGTTATGCAAAAAATCAAGAGTGAGTTTGACAAACAAACTCACTAAATAACATCTATTTATTAAAACATAAACAACATGGGATATGGAGCATGTGGTATGCATAACAAATCGGGATGATGATCACTACATGCATATATAAGATCATATGACAATAAGAGAGTGATTAACATCAAATATAGTTACTTATCATAAGAAAACATACAATCATTTCAAATCAAAATTCTTATTATTCTCATTGTTTTCTGGACAGACACTCACCTAACTGTTGTTTTGGTTTTCTATTTACTATTCAATAGCAATTTTTCATCGTTCCTCAACAACTGTCATCTTTTAGTTTCAATTTGCATTTATGTTGTCGGTTTTAACTGACACTCTGAAACCGATAAGGTCAATACTAACCCAAGGAAACCGTTGATTTTTTGAAGAGTCATCATTCCTTGGGCTCCTCAAACCTCCTTCAATATTTAAAAGAATTCCACCATTCAACATGTCAAAACCTAAACATACCAAGTTTTCCAATTATATGTAAGAAATATCCTACTTCATCCAAGCTTATGATAGGATATGAATTCTTATGCAGTTTTATGTTTTATAAAAATAAAATGTAAGAAAAAAAAAAAAACTTTGTATTTACAAATTTATTCAGATGTGCAGGAAATTTGTAACAATAAATTAAGGCATCTAGCGATTTCATCAAGAACAATAATTGAGGCATATAACAAGTGCAAAATTATAATTGTTGTACTAAGCGCAGACTGACAGTCCTATAAAATAGCTTTGAATCTACTATAAATAACAATGATTAACTCCCCTGACTCAAAAGAGTATGTTTATCCTCTTATAAAATTAAATTATTTACGTCGAGGTGACAACCAAAATACTTCTACAAATTCAATAGTTCAACTAGCGATCCTACACCATTTAAAAAATAAAATATAATGATTGAGCAATTAAAATTATTTATTCATTAAAATAGGTGTTATTTAAATTATTATTTTTGTATTTTTAAAAGAATGGAAATCAGGAACCTAATAAAAATTAACTTTAACAAAAATAATTAAAATTATATTTTATTTTAATGGGGAGGTCATTATAAATTGTGAAATAATTTTCTAGGGGGTTTACACATGTGAAAAATGTCTTCTTTGAATCTTGCAGGTTCTTAAACTCCGTCATTCATACATCTTGCCTTAATTCCAGAATTTAGCAAACCCGGTTGGAAGACGAATCTATAGAAAAATGAGGGTTACCTTCCACAATGATTTCAAAGATCAGCGAAGCAGAACAGTTCGATAGTCTCTATACATCACAAACCTTTTTCTGCCATCCTAACAAGCTCTAAATCAGTGCAAAAATTTGCGTGCGATAGACGTACGCAGCGCTGCGTGCGATTGGGGTTATACCAAGGGTACAAAGGGGTTACATCCGCAGTATAACCACTTGTAACCTCCCTGCAACTTTTTGTAACCTATCTGTACCCTAAAATAAGTTTCACGCTTATGTTATCATATATTAAGAGGTTACACGTAAATTGCAGGGAGGTTACAAGGGTTTATACCGTGGATGTAACCCCCTTATACCCTCGGTATACCCCAATATCACACGCAACGCTGCGTACGTCTATCGCACGTAAATTTTTTCCCTAAATCCGACTATACCACAAAGGTTCGATCGCAAAGCTGATAGTTTCGGTCAAAACTATTAGGGAGGGAGCAGGGAGAACGATAAAGGTTGTTCGGCGGCGCCATAGCCCATGCTGCACTCTTATAGCGCGGAGAGGTGCGGGTCAATCACATAAATTGGGAAGACGGTAGGAGTTAGACTAGATGAAAAGGAAAATATCATGATTTGGGAAGCCGATAAGATATTGAGCAAAGAAGAAAAAAATTTTGATGCTTACACAAACTATTCGTGTTAAAGCTCATTTACAGATGGAGCTTCAAACATGAGCTACTTAACAAATCAAATACGAGAATATCTAACACATTAAAAACAACAAATCATATATAATGTACAAATAGACAGAATGAACTGGATAAACTAATTTATCTCTACTCACTTGAAGATTCGAAAAAAAAAAAACAAAAACAAATATAAATGTAACCAGTCCTGTAATCTCACGAATGGCAAAGCGCCAATTCTCATCCAACAATATGGGGGAATCCATCCAATCACAAATTCTTTTGTAGAAACCTGCGAGGATTGAAAATCATATACTTCAGACAAATCCTGAGCCAAAACAGCAAGCAAATATATCGCTTCATAGACAAGTCCTCCAGTGTGCACTTGAAACAGTGAAACAAGTTAGGCTGAATAACAACAATATTAGCCAAAACTTAGCAAGATCACAATATTATTCATACCTTTACAAGACTAACCAAAAACAGTTTGGAATTATATATGTATTATTATAATCACTAAGATACAGGGTAGGTTACATTACAATTTAAAGGTCATGAGTTACTACAAAAAAAGGGTAGGAATGCATCCAATTTAGTTGTTTCCATAAACCACAGTGGCCAGAAACAACTTGAGCTAAGTAGACTTTTTTTTCATATCATTACTACTTAACAGAGAATCCATACATGACCAGATCATGAATTCTAAGCAAGCAAATGCTAAGTACTCACTGTTTCAATGAATTGGAGGATGAAACCACAGAACTTAACAAAGGACGGTTCCAGCTGTGCAGCACACTTTACAGCCAAAACTCAACCATAGTAACCATAAGAGTACCCAAATCTTGAGACAGAAAAATCATGATGGTAACTGCCTGAAGAACCATGATGGTAACTGCCTGTAGAATCATGATGGTAACTGCCAGTATAAACACGTGAGATTGGAGTTCCTAAGTGACCATTATACTTCAGATGTGGTGTGTGCGGACTCGAAAAGCTCGAATAGCCAGAATAGCGGCTCACAGAAGATGCTGGCTGAAACCTGTTAGTCATATCTGATGGTGTGGTGGGAGATGCCCAAGCCTTTGTTCTTTGTATCTTTCTAGGCAAGTAACCTATATCGTCAACAATCCAGCCACCCTTAGACTTCATAGTTCTCGTGCTCTTATCACAGTAAGAGCTTTTCTTTCTATGCTCTCTCCCAAAATCGCGAGGTAGGGACTTTGACACTTTAGCATCTTTTTTAGCTTTTAATTGACTAATAGGCATAGATGACTCTCCGAGACGCTTCACAGACTAAGAAGCAAAAATTTGCCTAAGTTAAAAAACTTAAGACCATAAACTGCAATGAAAGCTACAAATGAGCAAGGTGTATCAAAGTCACCTTTAGTTTATTTGTGCAACCCCTTGCAAAATGCCCTTCTTGACCACATTTGTAGCAAAGAGTGGGTGTCATAACAGTAGTTTCACACCGTTGTTTTGCACAACCCTTAAAAATTGAGTTTAATCAAAGAATTTAGTAATTAAAGTATTCAGGAAATCAAGGACATAGAAATATTGATGAAGAAAATAAAGTAGCCAGTCAGCTCACTTGGCCAGTATGACCAAACTCAGCACAATTGTAACAAGATATTTCAATTGGACCATTGTCCTTGTAATCAACACAGCACAGATGACCATATTGCTTGCAAATGTAACATCGTATTTCCTGTGGATTTGAAGTAGACATATGTATTACAGAAAAATTTCATCACTTAAACTTCAATCATTGCAATTCACTTTCCAAAAATGTGGCGAAGAAGTCCCAATTCTTGTTGTTGGCATTTATGGAAACTTGAATATATAAATAGAAAAAGTATCAAGAGGGTTCTTAAATCATCATTAACCTTGATATCACTAGATGCGTAATCTTTTCTGCAGAATGCCATATCATGTCCTAGATCTCCACAACGTAAGCATATTATGCTTATGGATTCATCGGAATTGTTTTTGCGCTTATCCGGGCACTCCTTTGCATGATGGCCCTTTCTTTTGCAGACAAAGCAGTCTTGTCCCTGCAAAAGATCAAATAAACGTTAATTCCAGTACATTAATGAAAAAATTTTGTCAAAGAGATAAAAAACACAAAAAAATGAGCAGAAATAAAAAAAAAGTCTACGCTAAAACAATGTCCACAAGGTGAGCACTCGCAGCTGGAATCTTGAGATTTTTTACTGTGTTTCCAACTCTAAACCAAAGAGTGTAGTATAACAGGAATTCTACGGTACATCGGTAAATAGAAAGTACATACCTTCTACTCAGTTTTCAATCTTTCTTTCAAAGAGCAGTATAAAGTGACTTGAAAACAGGCATAAAATCTACTCCGTATACCATATAAAATTTAGGAAAGTGCATGTTGTAACCGTCCAAGAAGAGAAAAAGCATCTCTTAGTGTGAATCTATTGCTAATGCAATGAAACAGAACAAATAAACCAAAGATGGATAAAAAAAATCAAACGCAAATGGTCATGTCTTGGGTCTGTTATGATTGCAACTTGCTCTCTATTATTTATATCTCCATTAGTTTTAGAATTCAACTGCAAAAATTTCATTTTAGAAGCTCAAAAACAAATATATATATTTTTAATTAGATAAAAAAAGGATAAACAAACTTCTATAAGTAAGCATAGAGCCCTGATCACACACCCACGCTCCCTACAGCCTTTAAAGAAGCAAACTAGGACATTAACTATAAGAAAGTTGAGCAAAATGACAATTCACGAAAAGTTTGGTAAAAAATAAAGAATAATTCAGTTTCCAATGATCTCTGGCTGTCCCGAAGTTATGACAATGAAGTTAGAAAAACAACATTATGTTATTCTGACCCTCATAAACTAAGAGATTAATAGGGTTGGCATTAAGCTACAATTTGATGAAAAATAAGACCAACATCAAACGGACAAGCCCAAATTCAGAGCGAAGCAAAAAGCTCAAGAAAAACTTACATGTCTTTCCTAATTGTTAAGAAACTTGCTTCTCAATATTACCTGCATGCAGTGCTTCCCAATGTGACCAAACTTCCCACAGACAAAACAAGGCTTCTGTCGCCTCTCCTCCATGCAGTTTGCAGCTGTATGACCTTCCTCTCCGCAGTTATAGCAAGTCTCCCAATTGACAGGACCCGGATCAAAGTATCTTGGGCCACGCTACCAAATAGAAGACAGAAAATGAAGTGGAGAGAACAAATAGTTTGTAGTTAAGAAATCTAATTTACAGAACATTACAATTTAAAACAAGAAAGAAACTCTTACCAGAAGCTTTCTCAAGACTAGGTTATTGGATTTTTCAGTGCCGACTTCTATCACAGAATCAGAAGTTCCAGCTGGTTCCTCTTTCTCAGCCTCAGGAGCATCAGGCTGTTCCTACAATCAAATGGCCAGCCCTTCATTCATTCCAGAACTCACAAATTTAACATGGACCACATGATTAGTACCAATTCATTAGAAAAGGGTACTCCAGTTTCTATTACAAATGACCAAATCACAGAATAAGCATGTTATATATCTAAAAAAAACCTTCAACCCACCTGCAGGCATAATGATTAAACAAAAACTCTTTCTTAAGAATAAGGAAAAAACATACTGTTACAAGTACATAATCAACTTCCTTCTTCGCCTTCTTCTTCGGCTTGCTCTTCCGCTTCCTCTTGACTTCCTCTTTCGTGCCCACCACAACCCCCTCCCTTCTACCGGCGGCTATTCCATCACGAACAACCTCAACTTCGTCAGCCGAAGAAGTGGAGAGATCTATGAAAAACGCCCGACATTTCTCTTTATCCTTGGCCCTATTCCGCTTGGCCTCGCGTAGGCGAGCTTTAGCTACTATCGCCAAGCTAAGATCTTCGTTGGCCTCCTGATCGTCGCTGCTTAGAAGGATCACTGCATCACCGGCGCTGTCTTCATCTCCCATCTCGCTCGCTTGTTCTCTGGATCTCCACCGCTGACCCATCTCGGAATTTGAGGGAGGAAACACGGAAACGACCCAAAGAATTACGATATCAACCGAAGCGCGCCTACGAAAACCCTAGATATTCCTCCAATCTTTGGTATTTTTTAGTTCCCTACCTTATGTGAATCAACCAAATATAAAAATTTTAAAGTTGCATTTAATTGGATGAAAATATAACACAATATGTACATCCAAGATTGGCCTGCATGAATCCCGATGCAACTAACGGTCTATATTAAAAAAAAATATCCCCCGATGAAAAGCTAGAAGTACTAATAAAACAGACCGGCTGAAGAACTGTCAGCAGACCGGCTGAAAAACTGTCAGCATACCAATAGTAGCCAATCGAATGATGATGATCAACCGAGACGATACAAACATTCACACCAACAACTCTCCATTAAATCCCCTAAAGATAAATAACTAATAAGAAACTCGACCGAACACCTTAAGACCGACTGAATTCCTCTCTCAAAATCGACCGGCTCTCTATAGCGAAGATCGACTGGCACATTAAAGGATGTCAAAATCATTTATAAATATTAAAGGCACAAAAAAGATAGTAGTACAATGTAACACCTCAATTAAAGTAGGGACATATAGGTAATTTTTCTCTTTATGATCCTCTATCTTCCATAAATATTGGTTCATATCATGAAATATATGTTTTTTGGACTCTTCTCTCTAGACCCATTCCGTAAGGCGATCTCTCTTCCCCTCTCTCTTATAGCCATTTAGTTACAATATTAAAAAATGGTCATAGAGCCCGGGAATACCACAGTTTGCGCTTATGGGGAAAGTCTATATGTGCTCTTTTATTTTTTTTTTCTCTCTCAACTTCTCCCTTAAGGTCCCACCGTTATGATTCTTGGGCATGCCTTACATGACAAATTTATATTCAAAATTGTAAAAGGTGAAGTGAGTGTGAAGCGTGCTCTAAAAAAGAATGTAAGTGACACCAACGAGGAGAAATGGATCTCAAAGACTCTTAAATAGGGAACATGATAAAGAGTTCATGCAACAGATCTGGAGTCTGAAACATTATTTCCATTTTCTTCTTAGTGACTTGGGCTAGGAGGCGAATACCTCAAAAAGGATGTTTGGCTCTCGACGATCGAAAAGAACCAATCAACCATACTAGCACACTGCTTGGCCTATCCCAGCCGACCGATACCCTACTAAACGCTTAAAGGGAGTATTATTTCAAAAACTTTTCTATTTTTATGACGAATCTCTTTAATGTCCTCCTGGATCAAATTGGCACTTGAGGAACTTGAATCCAAGAAACCACGCTGATGGTGACCTCAAAGAGGTCCAATAGGTAGAATATTTCCCAATCCCACATAAAAAATTCTTGGTCTCTGAGCTTGAATTGGATAATGTTCTGGAGGTGGTTTCCTAGCTGATAGAGACAAGCTTCAAGAAGGGTAAGGTGTAAATCACCCCAATAGCAAACCTTGGCAGTTGCTCTGCAAAGGCAACAACAATATATGCCTATGACCTGACAAAAAATGTGGCCCAATCGAGTCAATAATTTGACCAAATAACTTAGACCTTGATGAGTGAAAGAAGTGAGATAAATGATAAAATAAAAAAACATATGACCGACATCGACACTATATACATCTTATATGAGCAAAGCTGATCCATAATGCCAAACATCAAAAAGTCAGTCTCGAAGCTCAACATTGATGTAGTTCTTGAGGTTCTCCTTCCAATAGCAAGTTTTGATGGTTACCCTGAGAAGGCAACGACATGTTCCACCAAATTCCTGACAAAATGAGTGGGCCAATCGAAGAGACAAATCAGACCGAAGCAAAATGAGACAAAACTGTTCACTTAAATTTTTGCTAAAATTATTGTTGGTATACTGCAACTACATATACATAAGGTAAAGAGTCCCTAGTAGAAAACTTTTATTAAGGGGGGAAACATCAATGATAATTCTCCTACTTCTCAAGAAATGGTGATGGACCTAGATACAAAAGTTAGATGTGGTGACATGAGTCAATTTTATGTAATTTAACCTGCATTTTATACCACATTTTACTTGTTGTTTTTATGATTTTATCACATATTTCCAGTTGAGAAAAACTTTTGTTGATGTTGTGCAGGTTGCAGGTGAGGAATACAAATATTTTAGAATTATGATAAAATTTAACGAAAAAACAACCTAAAGTAACGTGACCACGCCTGAAAGAGGTGTGACCATGCCATACTTGCATACTTGTGGCGTGATAATGTCGAGGTTGAGCATGGCAATGTCACCTGGTTTAGAAACAAGCCTTGACCACACCAAATCATTTTTAGAACGTAAAATGGTTACCAAATTTGTATATTTTGCTATAATAAAGAGTTTTAGGGCTTCCTTGAGAGAAGAAGAGTTTTGGGATGGTTAGAGAGACATATTAGGAGAAATTCTTGAGTGTTCCCCTTAGTTTTTCTTCCTTTCTTGGGTTGAATTCTTTGGGCTAAGTTTCATCTTATATTCTTGAGAGTTTGAGGGAAGTTTTGTATTAGAGGGAGAGTTACTAATATTGTGGAGGAGATAAGTTGATTGTAAGTGTAACTTATCTTTGTTTCTTGCAATAAATTTGTGCATAGTTATTTTTGTTATGGTGTTCTTGACGACGCATGACTAAATTTTTCTTTGTGTCTCTGTGATGTATGAATAGTGATCTTGATCATGACTTTATAAGTTGTTTTTCTTTATAGTTTTTTTTGTGCTTTCATAGCCTATGTTGTTGGTTAACCTATGAGCTTTAAATACTTCTTTTTTAGCCAACTAGGATATTAAAATAGTTAGTGAAGCAGTGACCTCTAACCATTTCGTAGTAGAAAAGAAAGGGTTAACCATAGAATCCTAAGAGACTGGACATATTCCAGTATGATTCTACAAGCTTTTCGGAGGATAAGAACATTTATTGTTGAATGTCATGGAGATTGAGGAAGATTCAACCTCATGGACTCTAGTCTTTGTTTTTACCTAGACTTGGGCATAAGTAGAACTTATAGCCCTGGTATTCAACTATCATGTAGGAAAATATTTAGAAACACCGCAATCCACTATGATCGCCCAATCATAGAAAGACGAACCTCATTAATTTTAAAGAACTCTTAAGATTTTTCTCATTTTCTGTGTTTTCAATCATCTGCTATATGATTTGTTGTATTAGGATTTTAGGATTCAAACCACTTTTATGATTCCTTCAAGCTAGATTCAGCTAGATTCACAAGATTAGAACTAGAGATTTTTCTGTAGGAATAATTGTTAAACCCTACTTCATGGAATCGACACGCAAACTCTTAGAACACATACTACTTGACACAAGCACTTCCATTGTCAGACCAACTTACTTCTCGGTTAGTTTTGGTACATTAGGTGGTAATGTGATATTTAAAATGGATATAAGATAGACATATGATAATATTGATTGGAAGTTCATTTTGAAGGTATTAGAAGCTGTGGGTTTAAATGTTATCTTTTATAAGTTGATGCATAGAATTTTGACAATATTTACTACTCATTACTTATCAATGGGACTAATCATAGGCATTTAAAGCCTCAAGAGGCATCAAGCAGGGGAATCCTTTGTCTCCCACTTTATTTATCATTGCATTTAATTACATGTCCAGGTGTTTGAATAATGTATTTTATAAAAATTGTGCTATGTATTTTAATATTAAATGTTGTCTGTGAATATCTCACATTGCTTATGCTGATGAACATATCATATTTGAAAACTCTAATAAACAATCTATCAGAATACTTTGAAAGGTTATCGAGCATTTTGAGGTTGTTTCAGGTTTAACATGGCTAAGTACAACTTTATTTGTGCCAAAGATATCCCTCAAGTTAAAAGAAATTAGAATGATGATATTATAGGTTGATTTAAAAGGGACTTCCCATTATCATATTATAAGTTTGTTATGGATAAAGGTAGAAAGAAGTAGCAATTTTTTGAATGTTTATTTCAGAAGATCTTGTCTAGAATTCAATCTTAGGAGAAGGTTTTCTTATTGCATGGTTTCAAGATTACTCAAATTAAAAGCATAATTACCTCCATCCCCTTATATACAATGAAAATTAAGAAGATGCCTTAGGATACTTATATCAAACTTGAGAAGCAGTTCAATAAGTTCTTATGGTCAGCTAAAACATTTAGGATGCACTAGACTTCTTGGGATGAGGTCTGCAAGCCATGAATTAAAGGGGGGTTGTGTTTTAGAACCGTTAAGATGACTATGAAAATCATTTTTATGAAGCTTTGGGAGAAATTTAAGAGTGCTAGTTCTCTTTGGGATCAACTTTTGAAAGTTAAATATTGTGTTGATTTATGACCAAAGGAAAATATGTTGAGATTTTCATACCTATTTTATATTATTTTTAATGATATTGCACTTTAAAGAAATGTATTTTTGATGTTTGTTACAGGAATGATGAATTAGGGTCATTGGAGCAAAAATATATAAAAAGGAGCGAATTTGGAGCGGAGCGAGTTGGGAGCGAAATTTCCCAAAATGTGAAGATTTGAACTAGGCCGCCGACGGCGCCTTCTACCCCGCCGATGATGAGTTTTCCTGAGACTATCGAGTACAGGACAAAATTCTTCAGAAGCCCGCCGACAGCGCCCTCAAGGCCGCCGACGACCCCCTCAAGGTCGCCGACGGCGAGATCGACGGTTATGCCTACTCAAGCTTTGAATAAGGTCAAATTTTGAAGGGATGCTTAGGAAACTCTTGGGAAAGCTCATCCACAACTTTAAAAGAACATTTTGG
>NW_018165166.1:63073-63651 GCF_001263595.1 Phalaenopsis equestris
TATGCTCTTATTTGGCACAATATAAATTGAACTAATTCATTTTATCCATTCACTATAATTTCTTGACAAGGAGAAGGATGCTTTCTTATATATTGAATATCACAATTAAACCGTACTTTTATCATTAGTTATTTATTAGTTATTAAAATTATCTATTTATTTCAATTTCTTATTAGTGACAGATAAGCAAATTGAACGTCGTTGTTGTGATTAAAGTATTGCTATTCTAAGGTCTTAGTCTGTAATTCTAAACTACTCCCTGTGGGATCGATATCTAGGACTCCATTAGAGCCCTATATTACTTGAGCGATACGTATACTTGCATTGATAAGTGTGACTTTACAATTATTGAATATTTAATACATCCATATTTATCTTGTATTTTTAAGCATATATAAAGTCGCTGTTAAGTTTTTGGCGCCGTTGTCGGGAAGTGAGTGAGTAAAATTACGATTAGAGACAAAGTAGGATTATTAGAAAATTTTTACTTAAATTACAACTTATTTTTATATTTATATTTAGTTAATTATATTACTGAGTACTGATTTTAAATTGTATGCGTAAATTTGGGCCTGAAA
>NW_018165166.1:64236-64872 GCF_001263595.1 Phalaenopsis equestris
AAATTAGATCATTATGGGATGAATTATTCTTCAACACCTCCTATGATGGAATAAAATTCATCTGGACAATTTGTGGATGTTCAACCTTCATATGAGACCTTAAATGTTATTAATAGACCCAACAACCCATATTCGAACTATTATAACCCAGGTTGGAAGAATCATCCAAACTTTAATTGGAATAACAATTCTTATACATTCATATTCAATGGGAAAACTACTCAGTGAACCCATTAGAAAATTCATCCAACTAAGGAAATGTTAACTATAGACCTTTTTATCCTCCAAGATTTAACAGTAATACTCAAATTAAGGAGAAGAAGTTGTCTATGGAAGAGCTAATATTAAACATGGGTCAAAAATTACAGAATCAAGGAATTTAATTATAGATTCAAGGAAATCAATTACAACATCAAAGAACTGCTATTAAGAATATTGAAAACAAATTAGGGCATATTGCTACTGCTCTTAGTAACTGAATATTAAGAACTTTTCCTAGTACTGTGGAACTAAATCCTAAAGACCAAGGAAAAGAACAAATTAAAGTGATACAATTACAAAGTGGAAAAGAATTGGAAACAAGGGTGCAAAAAGAAATAGAAACTGAAAAAGAGAAAGTGGATGCCGAAAAAGAAA
>NW_018165166.1:64905-65406 GCF_001263595.1 Phalaenopsis equestris
TGGAAAAACCTCCACCACTGTTTCCTCAAAGATTGAAGCAACACAAACAAAATAAATAATTTTCCAAATTTTTAGAAATTCTTAAGAAGTTAACGCCTTTGTAGAAGCTTTAGAGCAAATGCCTAATTACGTGAAATTTATGAAAGATATTCTAAATAAGAAAAGGAAGTTTATGGATAATGAAACTGTTGCACTTAGAGAAGAGTGTAGTGCAATTATTCAAAAAAAAGCTTCCTGAAAAATTAAAAGATCCTAGCAGTTTCACTATACCGTGTGCTTTCGGTGAAAAAATTTATGGAAGAGCTTTATGTGATTTGGGAGCCAGCATTAATCTTATGCCTCTATCAATTTTCAAAAGATTAGGATTAGGAGAAGTCTCACCTACTTCTGTAACTAGGGGTGTAAACGAACCGAACACGAACGAACAAAGCTTGTGTTCGTGTTCGGTTCGTTTAAAATTTAGTTTGTTTGAAATAAGCTCGTGTTCGTTTCTTAACGAAC
>NW_018165166.1:67884-68775 GCF_001263595.1 Phalaenopsis equestris
GTCTAGATCACTTAGAGAAAGTTTTGGAGTTATGTGAAAGAACTAATTTGGTTCTGAATTGGGAGAAATGTCAATTTATGTTGCAGGAGGAATTGTGTTAGGGCATAAAATTTTGGAAGATGGTATGAAAGCAGACCCTGAAAAAATTTAAGTTATATCTAAACTAACACCTCCTACTAATGTAAGAAAGGTTAGGATTTTTCTTGGACATGTTGGATTTTACAGGCATTTTATTAAAGATTTTTCAAAAATTACTAAACCTCTATGCCAACTTTTAGAAAATGACAATAAATTTAAATTTACTGAAGGTTGTTTAAATACCTTTGAGTTATTAAAGGAAAAATTAATCACAGCCCCTATTATAGTTTCACCTAACTGGGAGAAACGATTTGAACTAATGGGTGATGCTAGTGATTATGCTATTGAAGTTGTCCTTGGACAAAGGTATGAAAAGATTTTTAAAGTTATATACTATGCTAGTAAAACTCTTAATGATGCACAAATTAACTATACTGTTATTGAAAAAGAGTTCCTAGAAATTATGTATGCTTTAGATAAATTCATATGTTATTTAATTGGAGCTTAATGTGTTGTGCATACTGATCACTCTGCTATTAAATATCTGATGCAAAAGAAGGATTATAAACTAATGTTGATTAGATGAATACTTTTGATGCAAGAATTTGATCTTGTGGTTATTGATAGAAAGAGAACTGATAATCAAATTACTGATCATTTGTCAAGATTAGAAAATCAAGAATTATCTGACACTGACAAAAAAATTACAGGCAGTTTCTCTGATGAACAACTTTATAATATTAATGAGTGGAAAATAAAATGGTATGTTGATATTGTTAATTATATTGTAAGTGATATTTTGCCACCTATGCT
>NW_018165166.1:70277-70991 GCF_001263595.1 Phalaenopsis equestris
TGTCCCGAGAGTCCAGACAATTAATACAGAAGCTCGCCGACGGGGAGACCGGCGAATGGACGGTTATGCGGGTTCAAATGGCGGTTTTTGGCAGTTTTTGGGCGGGAATAGTCTTTTATAACTAAAAAATTCAAATCCTAGTTCATATTTTCCCTCCAAAAATGAAGTGAAACTCTACTAATTTCATTACTATGACATCTTCCCCTGATAATCCTAGAATGCGAGTTTTCAAACGGTAAAAAATTTTTAGTGCGGAAGCGCAGTGAATCTTCAATAAGTTACTGATGAAGAAAAGATTGATCAAGAAATGAGGATTCATAAATCATGGATTGAATAATCCCACGACGAATATTGAAGAAACGATAGTGCGGCAAAGATGGGAAGTGTTGATCTACACTACCGCCGCTGTGGAGGTTCCTGTGGTAAAAGAATTTTATGCAAATTTACATGGAACAACCAAGGAGTTGTCTGCACGGATCAACGAATTATATATGATAGAGAATGTTTTTGTCTGCCACTATTCCAATTTCGTCCCAACGAGAAACTAGATGAATGAGATTTACCAATATTTAAGGGACGAAACTGACGACTGGAAAACAAGAGAAAACGAGTATGTTAGTTTTTCTGCAACACTTCTGAATTCCGTTTCGAAACATTGACACTTTTTCATTTCTGCGAAACTGTTACCGACAATGAAGATCGGTACAATTTGTA
>NW_018165166.1:71548-71904 GCF_001263595.1 Phalaenopsis equestris
ATGTGCTAAGTACATCATTTAGTTATTTAAAATTATGTCTATAATGATTAAACAGATGTCGTTTAGGCTTGGAATTGATCGAAATCACAAAAATCTGGAATTTGGACAAAATCAATAGGCCCGTCGACGAAGCCCTTGACGCCGCCGACGACAATATTTTCCCTAGACTTAGGATTTAAATTCCAATTAAGTGCGCCGACGACGCCATTGACCCCACCGACGGTGAGCTCACAGAAAACACATTTAACCGCAATTTTGACCAGTCAACTGCCACTATTCATCATCTCCTTCCTCCTAAAAACGCCATTTTCAAACTAAGGCTTCAAAGATCATAGATTGGGCGGCGATTTCAAGGG
>NW_018165166.1:73439-74150 GCF_001263595.1 Phalaenopsis equestris
GAATGAAATTGATGTACTTATGTTTGTATTTTTTTTAATAGAAATGGATGTTTATGTATTTGGACTTTCATTTTGTGTACTTGGATAATTTTAAATTTTTATAAAGTTAGTGTGGTAGTTAAATGTGCATGTGTAGTTCAATAGATATTAAGTAGAATTGTGGATTGCAATGTGATTTTCATTTTTGCATTTTTTTAAGGTTTTAATTATTTAGTATTGTGATTGTGTTATGAAATGTTGTACTTGTTTTTGTTTGATACTTATTTCAAAATTTTATTACCCAGAAATTCTTCTAATGATTTATATGTGTAGAAAACTCCTAATATTACAGACCAGGTGAAGTAAAAATTTGAGAAGGCCTGCAAAAATTTCAGAATGATAAAAATGCCTACAATACTGTGGTATGATTTATATTTATAGTTTTTTCTTTCCACCTGTATTATTTCATATTTAAAAATTTAAGTTTGGGGAGGGAAGAATAGGATTAACTGTTAAATGTCCTCTATTTCAATATTTTCAAAAAATATTTATATGATTTTTAGTAGCGAATTTAATTCAGATAACTATATTTTTGTAACTATTTAATTATTATGGTAGATTTAAAGAAATATTTTTGTAATGAAAATTAATTTTGTAACTTAAGATATTTAGTATAAGAGAATAAGATTATAGTTAACTATTTAAAGTAAAGGAAACTATACTTTGAAGTAT
>NW_018165166.1:75206-75624 GCF_001263595.1 Phalaenopsis equestris
CCCGCGAGGTTGCCGATGGTGAGCTCGATGATTATGCCTACTCAAGCTTTGGATATGACCAAATTTTGAAGGGATGCTTAGGCAACTCTTGAGAAAGCTCATCCACAACTTTAAAAGAACATGTTGGCTGAAAATTGAGAGAGTCTAGAGGAGGTGGTGAGAGTCTAGAGGCCCTCGAGGCTAGAGATGTTCCATTAGTGTGTAACAATTGTAAGGATTGCTTCGAGAAATTGTAAGAGTGGAGGGAAAGTGAGAGATTTCTTCCTCCTTGCTACTTCGAAGAGGAATTCTGTGTGTTGTAAAGAAAGAAAGAGATTTAGAGGAACTTCGAGGAGTGTTCTTAGGGAGAATTTAGAGATAAGTTATTTACTTGTTGTAGTTTGTATGACTTTGATTTTATATATGAATTCCGAGTTTT
>NW_018165166.1:76073-90155 GCF_001263595.1 Phalaenopsis equestris
ATCACAATTAAACCCTACTTTATATCATTAGTTATTTATTAGTTATTAAAATTATCTATTTATTTCAATTGCCTATTAGTGACAGATAAGCAAATTGAACGTCGTTGCTGTGATTAAAGTATTGCTTTTCTAAGGTCTTAGTCCGTAATTCTAAACTGCTCCATGTGGGATCGATATCTATGACTCCATTAGAGCCCTATATTGCTTGAGTGATACGTATACTTGCGTTGATAAGTGTGACTTTATAATTATTGAATATTTAATACGTCCATATTTATCTTGTATTTTTAAGCATATATAAAGTCGCTGTCAATTTACGCCCATTAACCATTGCCCCCAATGTGAAGGATTCTCGAATCTGGAAGGATATGTTGAAGGTGTCTAAGGAGACTGAAAATCTGATGACTTGGGAGTTGGACCCAAGAAATCTCAGCTTTTTGTATGACTAAAGTAAGTAAGGGTTGTTGACTGACTAGTTTGGTGGTCCTATGGCTATTTTTATTGAAGTTGTTGACAGTTGGAATATAAATGACCGGGATGGCTAGCTACAAGCTGTAATAACTGATTGGCGAATAGGTTGCTGCATTTATTTCCAGGATTCATTTTATCTAGCAGGGTTTGAGTAAGCCTAGAATCAAAGGAACCTTTGGAATTTCTATCTCAAAAATTTTTGCTACTTCTCCCACTAAGCAACTTAATGGTATACATTTAAAATAACTGTGGAGTAAACTATTAAGGCCTTCTCAATCTTTTTTTGCCTGCAGACTATTGCACAAACGCCTTCCTACCGATAATATTGCATAGAGGAAAGGGCTCATGATTCCTTCCTGTAGCTTGATTTGCAAGTGTGAGGAGGAATCTCTTAATTATATTTTCTTTCTCGTAGGTTTATCTATACAGATTTAGTAAAAAATGGAATCATTGGTGGATAAACCTTCATCTGGTCGATATACTACTATTAATTAATGTTCATTGGAATGGGAGTTGATGGGGAATGGGGTGTATAGATTCCTACCCATTATTATCTGCAGGTTTATTTGGATGACTAGAATTGAAGTTAAACATGAGAAGACTATGTTAAAGGTGCCAAAAACTCTCAGTCATATCACTACATTCCTATAGATGGTTCATAAATATGGGGTTACCAAAAGAATTGTTGGGGAGAAGTGTTCTACGCTTTATATAAAATTCAATGCACCTATTCCTTATTTTGTCACACCAAGAGTTCAGCTGGTTAGGTAGAATGCACCTATACATAATTGGGTTAAGGTAAATGTTGATGATAGTTTTAGAAGCTCTACAAATGGTATTGAGGGAGTGTTTAGGAATAATTTTAGTCATTATTTAGATTATTTTGCTGATTCTACCCGTGTTCTTTGACCCTTGAGTGTTGAGGCTGATGTTATTATTAATTCTCTGTTGTTGGCTAATTTTTTCTAGACGGAAGAGTTTGCAATTAGAAATTGATTCAATTTCTCTATGGAGATGTGTGTATTACCAAACTAAGGGGCCACGGTTCATTCAACTGTAACTGAAGAGAAATCAAATGTTGGCTCAACAATTTGACATTAGATAGACTCATTTTAAGAGAAGGAAATCAACCAACCAGCTGGCTAACTTTATTTTGTTATTCGACCAAGAGGACTCGTGTTTCTAAGTTTATTCCTTCTTATCTTTCTTTCTTTTTTTTTTTTGCATGGTGATACATTCTCTTTGTCTTTTGTTAGATCTTGCAACTCTTTTTGGTTTTATATAATATTTCTCTTCAAGAAAATGTTGATTGTAATTATTTCATATGTTCAAACACTTCAATTATAAAGATCTTATTTCATGGTCAATAAATCAACTGAATTATCTAATCAAGAAAACTATTTAATGTTATTTCATTATTTATAATCACAATGAAGAAGTCAATAAAGGAATATTTAAAAAGCTAGTATAAAGTTACAATTAACTTCACTAGATGTACAAAAATAACTTTTATAAAGTTGCAGTAACAAAATCCTTAATTTTTATTATAAATGATATATGTGATTTATACTTCTCCATTATAGTGAATGAGTATTATGATGTGTTAATTAAAGACGGTTGGTTTTCTTTATGAGGTATGTTGATAAAAAAAAGATAAGTATTAAATAAATTTTATCAATAAAAGTGGTTACACTTAAGACAGCTAATTAATTTATACTAATTAAAAATTTATAAAGCCTAAATACAATGCGCTCAAGGCTATAACGAGTTATGTAATGTACGAAGTGGCGAGCTTAGGTTCTTAACTTTAAACCATTCAAAACTAGAGGATTTATTTATTTCTTGAAAATTGAGATTGAATTATTAATTGCTATTCAAATTAAGAAACTACTTTACATCTAGTTGGCGATACCCATTAAATTTCACAAATGTCATCTATTAATTAGCCCCATCAAAATGTATGCATATGTACTTATAATGCTTGAGATAGTACAATAAATGGGGTATAAAATCAACAATTAAATGAATTTGATTTTTTAATCATTACAATGAAATCTTCTAATGCATTTAGCCACTAATATTTTAGGGATTATAAATAAATCATCATTATCTTCATAGAAAAAAAATTAGGATATTAATATTAAGAATGCAATGAAATTGTTGTTAATATAAAAGCGATATTTCATATGATGAGAGTCAAAAAATGGATATTTCTTATTCCCTCATCTATTGCGATGCCGCCCTCAATACATCGCTTTCAAAACTAGCCAGGCATGACACGTTCCCTCTGTAGCCGGCTTCATCAGAGATCCCTGCCCCGCGGTGTGGCCTTTGATGAATTGACGTCACGTGCATCTGGATGCAGCAGCACTTTTAAGTTTTGCGGAACCTGATCTCATTTCATTCACACGAAAGTCTCCCCCTTTTGCCGGCATCCGATCAAAATCCATTAGCCGGCTGCCGGAGAGCCAGAGAAGGACTGAAAGGTCCCAACTTTCCAAAAATAATGGCGTGATTTTGTATTCTGATCCCTGGCACGACAAAGCCAGCTGAAACCCCGGCGAGAAGATAGACTTCGATCATGAAAGAGCGAGTGAAGCTGAGCAAGCGCGTAGCAGAGGTTGCCGGCGGCACAACGGCGGGGTGTGCGGTGGTGGTGTGCTGTTGTCCTTGCGCCTTAGTCAACCTCCTCGTTCTCACCGTCGTAAAGCTTCCTGCTTTTCTCTTCCGCCGCGCGGTGCGGAAGAGGAGCCGCGCTGTTATAAAGCAAAAGATGGAGTCCAATGTTTCCGGCCTTGATATCTCTGCCTCATCTGCGGGAGAAGCAAATATTCAGTGGCAGACAAAGGCGCCTGTTGCGGAGGTCTTGGAGTTTGAGAACGAGATGCTGCACCATTTCTTCGGTAATGGCTTCTGGTGCAGCCCATCTCACAGAGAGTAAAATTCAATCCCATATCGTCTTAGCGCTATCTACTTACTTCATATGCATACAGTTCACGTGAGCATGATCTTGAATAACAATTTAATAACTCAGTTATTGGGACAATAATCTTCTAATAACCTTCATCCCGTTTATCGATGGACTGCCCCCATAAAAGATGGTGAAGAAAAGGAGTTCATGAGGATGGGCTTTCTTTCCACTCCGTACTCTTTTCTCGATGAAGAAAGCTACTGTTCTGCTTGTGACGGCATTATATTTTTGAGGCAGAAGCTGCGTGGAATTATAACCAAGAAAATGACTGCAACTGCGTGTGGTTGGGTTGAATGGAATGAAATCTGGTCATCTCTGAATCGCCATTCTTGATTGAGATGCTACTATTCATTTCCATCCAGGAAAAAAGTAAAGCCATGTGGACAGACTTCGTACTATTAATTATTGTATTATAAGATGTACTTCCTCATTTAAGAGTATCTGCTTGTTGTCCCTTCGAGTTTCCAAGATTTTTCAATATATTTTTTTTTATTTTTAATGCCAGCTGAATCACTATTCCATTCTGCCATAAATAAGTTTGAGCTGACATGCGGGTCCTCCACTGAGTCATGACATACGGGAGTACAGTCCTGCACTTTGTGGGAATAATGTTATAGGGTTCTTTCACAAAAATAAATTAAATAGGACTGATAAAAAAGTTCGTTGTTCGTGAATAGTTTGTGTTCGGTTCGTCAATGAATTTATGTTTGATTCGTTCGATAAATAAATGAGAAGAATGCGAATAAGTTTTTTTTATTCGGTTAGTTAAGCAAATCAAACACGAACAGTGATGTGTTAGTTTGTGTTCGAATCGTTACTGTTTGAAATGTAAAATAATTTAAAATAATTATATATAAAAAAATTATTATATTATAAAAAAATGAATTTTATAAATTATAATATATATATTTTAAAAAATTAAATTTTATAAATTATAATATATAATAAATTAATAATAGTAATATATTAATATACTATATCAGTAATATACTAATATAGATATTTTATATTTATAGCATAAGTTATATAATTAAATAATATATTATTTTTATGTTTTAATATTAGGGATGTTAAACTGGCTGGTCGTTCGCGAACAACTCGTGTTCGGCTCGTTCGTTAAAAAAATGAATAAAAACAGTGACTTCACGGATAATTTCGAACACGAGCTTATCTCAAATAAACTAAATTTCAAACGAACCGAATACGAACACAAGCTCTGTTCGTTCGTGTTCGTCTCATTTACACCCCTATTTATACATTGTAAAATGTCATTAATGGTTACTAGAAGTATGCCTTGTGAAAAAATCTTTATTGGAGATTAGTAAATGCCTCTGTAAATTTTTACTAAATATTTTATTATAAAAAAATATAGTAAAATTTTACCTTCTTAATTTAAATGCTTAAAAATAATTTAACATTCATAATATTTTAATTTAATAAATATTTAACAAGTAGTTTTAACAATTTATCATAAAATATTGTAATTAGCTCAATAATTATTTTACTTTATTTTTTAATAAAAAAAAAAAGATTGTATTTTTATTCTCAAGCGAAATTTAAAATTATTAGTATGAGATAAATATATTACCATAGAAAATATTCTATTATAGTTGTGAGGCTTGAGATGAATCAAAACAGGAATAAATGATGATTGTCTTAAGTTTTACTGATGAAAATGGATTTGTTAAAAAGTACTTTTTTTTTAATTTAATTTGCGTTGAAGACATATATGTATCAAGTCTCAAGATAAAAAGAATATATGATGTCTTTTTCCCATCATAATCGATATTCATGTCACTATATATATATATATCCTTTAATTTAGAGAGTGAAATTATTTCGTTAAAAATGAAAATTCATATAATCTAAATATGAATGCTACTTAGTATGAAGGATGAAGACATATTGTCAGAAGAAAATGACACTATTTAGGGTCTGTTTAGGGCAACAACAGCTTATTGAATAATCTGTTGATAAGCTATGTGCGGTAGCTAATATAAATTTTTATTTTTTATTTTGGAAAAGTCAGACCATTGCCAGAAAGCTGCCAGGTGCGGTGTGAAAACACTGCTTTCAACGTTTTCAAAACGCATAAGCTGCCAAAACGCAGTTAACCCAAACAGGTCGGGTGCGTTTTCAAAACACCACCGCACCAAATAAACTGCCCCAAACAGACCTTAATCAAAATGTTATTATTTTAACAATCACTTTAGATACACAATTAAAAGAGATGAATAAAAAGTTTAAATAAAACATTATGAAATTATTTATTTATAATTATGCATAGAATTTTCAAAATTTATAAATGTCATTCAAAATTAATTTTTTTAACATGTAAATAAATTTTAATCTAAGGATTTAAGAAAAACAAAAAAAAAATTATAGATAAAATTTTAATTATAGCATTTTTAAAATTGAAGCTCATTAAAATCATAATTTTTATAATCTCTCTATATTTTTTGATTTATGTCATATATTAGCTAAGATAAGAAACCAATCATATAACCTCTTATTGCTCATTTGATTTTTGATTGATCTTGACGCTATCAGTTTTGACAATTATAGTTGAAACTATATTTTTGAGTTTTTAAGACTGCGAAGGCAATATTATGAAATCACATAAAAGATGATTTTTTTGTGTTTACTCATAAAATATATTGAAAATAATATTGCAATGGGTTTTAGTGTGGAATCATTTTTTTTTAATAATTTTGATGTAATGAAGAAAAAATGGGAATATATTTTTTATTTTATAATTTATTATGAGTTTTTTATTTAACTTATTATTTGTTTATATTTAAAAATTTAAAAATTTATTTTATTTTATATTTATCCCCTCTTTAAATTCTATTTCCATCATTATTAGAGACCAAATGCCAATAAAGTGTTGAAAGTACTATTCGATAGGCATTTGCTAGGTAAATCTCACAAAAAGGGCTACTATTTAAATGGGAAAGAAGTTCAAGAGTTCTATGAGTGAGATAGAAGCCAATTATGAAAATTCTCATAAATGTTTTATTCTTTATTGATTTATGTGTGAAAACTCTTATTCACTTGCTTGAAATAGTTATCTATAATTTGTATGTAATGTCCAAGTCAAAGTTATAGAAATGATTATATAAAAAATTGATATTACCAAAAGAGTGGTTAAAATATTCTCTATGGTTGGATGACACATTAGAATTATCATCATTTCTTTAATCAGACCTTTCTAAATTAGATTATTAGTCAACTAATTGATACTCTGAGGTGGATTCTACTATAAGGAAAATTAATAATCAAATATAATGATTGAGTATTATTGTTAAGATACTTTATTTAGTGATATGATATATGGGGATTCTTTATCATTTTTTGTGACATTGAGCAAGTTAAATTGTAAACCTTTACACGCCTAAAAAGACATCAATCCCATGATTTTTTTTGTTGAAATTATGTACTCCCAATGAAATGGTTAAGGTGAGTCGTAGGAGACCTTTTAATTTTTATGAAATTTGACATGAAAGACAAATTACTTCTTAGATGATTAGAAATGGGCAGATTATGAGTTAAAGACAAGAACTAACACAACCATCAATTTATTTATGAATTAAGTCAACTAAATTTTTAAATTGATCTTATTAACACTATTAAATTTTTTTTTTGGCAGCGCTTATTTAAACAAATTTTTAAAAAATGCTATTAAAAATATTTAAAATCACTGTTAAAAGCCTTTGTAGCGATAACACGTAAAGCGATTTAACATCCGCTGCAAGGAACATCATGGTTTTTTTTTACTGCTATGGGTGTTTGTACAAAGTGCTATGAAAATTCTTTTTTTAGTATTATAAATTTAATTAAGATACAAGATGTAGCTAGTCAAATAGATATATAAAGAGTGTGATGCAACAACATCACAAAAGCCTTATACAAGGTTATAAACTATGCCATTACACAAAACTTTGGCTATCATCATGCAAATCTCTTGATGAAAGTTTATAAATGATTTTTAATCTCTCTAAAATTAATAAAGAATTATTCAATAGTTTCATTTGAGCCAATTTAATGGATAGATCAACAACTCTAGTTAGGATAGTATAGATATTCAAACATATTATTACCACACTAGATTTTATATATAGCCTGGCAAAATTTTGTATGTTTTAAACATTAAATTTAATAATATTTTATTTACTTTTTTCTCTTTATTTTTGGAGAGTCATTAATCCATGAAGTAGTAGTTTATTAGCTCTGAACTTGGTAAGCCTTAAAAAACTTTAAGTTCAGGGGAAGGGTGAAAAACTTTTTTAAACCGAACCTTATTTGTCCTCAATAAACTGTATTTTTAAAATTATTTTAACATAACATGTGGTATGTTGGGTTATCATTGGATAACAATATCTTTGATTTTATAAATGATATAGTAGACTTAAGTAAAACATTTTAAATGATAAATGTTAGTTCTAGAGTTAAGATATTTAGTACACGAGTATAAGATTATACTTTTACTATTTAAAGTAAAGGAAACTGTACTTTTGAAAATAATAAGGATTTTAGTTTTTTTTACTTAAAAAGAAAGATTTGAGACTCTATGAAAAATCTTTTTAAGCTAATACACATTTATCAAGTAAGGAAATGTAAGAAGTTTTTAACTTAAAGAGAGCATGGTGGGGTTCAAAATCATTAAAGGCTATCTAGATATAATAATCTTCACATGACATGAAAAGAAAAGAATGGATTGAAAATGATCCTAAAAGAAAAAGAAAAGAAAAACCAAAAGAAAAAGAAAAAGCAAAAAAAAAAAGTGGGGTGAAGCTTGAGAAGATGCCTAATAAAAAATTGGCTTCGCTTTAATCATCTTAAGGAAAGGGACTTATTTACATTTTTGTTCTTTTTGTTGAAGTATTAACATCATTACAAATAGAGCTCTTGCAAACTTCTTTTTCTTGTAATTCTTCTAAGCATCCTTAGTATGATAAATTATAATTATTCTTGAAATTGTTAGGAAATCAGAGCTCCTAGACTTGACGATTAAATATTCTTACATTTTAGTTTTAACTTGAGTTATTGAAAATTTTTCTAAAGTTTCACTATTGCATTTATAAGATAAAAACTATAAAAGTCTTTAATTAAAACCCACTACCGTAAGTTATAGATTTTATATAGTAAAAAGGTGTTACTTGAGGACAAGTAACGTTTAAGTTTGGGGGAATTGATCCACCTAAAAATAACCTATTTTTAGGGTAAATTTTGTGTTCATTTTATGCCTATTTTTGATGATATTGAGCATTAAAGTAAGATATTTTGCATGTTTTTGGTTTCAGGTACATTGAATGAACATTTGGAGAAAATGAGGATAAAATAGAGCAAAAATGGATGTTTTTGTATGGCGTCATGACACCACCCTTGGCTTCATAGTGCCAGTTGACGGGCTGAATGGGCGCTATAGCCTCTCAAATTGGCGCTCTAGCGCAGTATCCAACTTTCTAAGATATTCATTGAATTTGGCTAAATTTTGAAGGGGTGCTTGAAATGACCCTTGGTGATTTTTAGTTATTTATTAATATGGCTAAATTTTGGACGAAAAGATAGTCCTTTTTAGAGTCTTTGTGGATTCATTTTGTGTAATTTTGGAGGGTTCGGTTGAGTCTACTGTGTGTGTGTGTGTCTGTGTGAGTGAAAGTCTTTGTTATGTGTAAAAGTTTGAAGATTAGCTGCAAGGAAACTTCATGATTTGATAAGGGAGAAGACTTAAATATAATTATCTTGTATTTGTGTTTAAGTTTTTATTGTAAGACTTGGATTTCAATACAAAATATGTGTTTTTGTTTTATCTACATGAATTTTGAGTAGTTCCCTTTCTTTCTTCTTGCATATGAGAATTAATTTTGTGGGATGATAATGATTTAAAGATCTCTTTTTATTCTTAGAATATTGTGATGGTATTTTTACCGGTTCTTCATTAACTTTACAAACTAACCATTTATATCGTTAAAATCCATTGTGAAACATAATGACCCGGGAGGGCTATGATTTCATCAACTAGTGAGCACCACATTTCATCTTGGGTAGAGCTGTTGCGATCACTTGAGGGGAGTGCAAATAAATAGGGAGATAAGTTTTGATGGGCATAGAATTGATGTTTTCTAGGTGACAGACTAGATTCTTTTATCAATTTGGTTCAGAGTTTTGATCATAAGGGTCCCTAGTAGGTCTTATAGAGAGGGCACAGTGGGTAATATGGAAGTAAGAGGTCATAATCTACTCAGCAGTACTACACAAGCTATTGAGAGACTCTAGATTAACCAATGTTCTTTGCAAGTGCCGATAGGGGGTAATGAATATGAATGCTCCTATTTGGTACAGTACAATATTTTATCCTTTTCATCATCAATTCCTACATTGATTAACATCACTTTGCAAAGGAAAAGTTCTTTTTATAATATTTCAAACTCTCTTTTAAATTATTTTTAACTGTGTTTGCTTTTAAACTGTATGAGTCTATTAATCTCTATTTTTATTTTCTGCATAAATTTAGTGTTAAACTGATACCAACATTTTGAAATTCTTTTCCTATAGTAATATCTGCAATTTAGATAGAGTTTTGCAAGTCAGTATTATAAGAATTTCAGCATTCCTCGTGGGATCGATACTGGGGTTTTTAAGGAAAATCCCATATTAATTGAAATGATACATATACTTGCATAGCACCCATAGTGTAAAGTATTATTATTTATTTTCATTTATTCATACTAGCCGCTGAATATAATTTGAGCCAAGTTTTTTACAATCATTTGGAGTTAAAAAAAATCTGCATGGATGCGGGTTGGGTCAGTGCGCGGTCAGGGATTTTTTCGAAGGAGGGAGGCGTGAATTAGAGATTTAGGAAAACAATCCCCTCTTTTTTTATTTCTTACATTGATTTTATAATGCTGAATATTCAAAATCATCTAATTTGCACACTTTTTGCTCATGCACAAAACTATATCGAAATAAATATCTTTCCTAGCTAAAATCGACGTTCTGGATGCACTTGTGTGGTTCGTTTCATCATTTGGGGTTGTTCGGACAAGTTCGTTGACGATCAGATCAAAAACGAGTCAAATTCAATTTTCTTAAAATTTTAGTTTGTGATCGATCGTTTCAACAATTGATTTAAGTTTGAATTAGTTCTGATCAATTATGAAGCCCTTTTACAAGTGTAGATGGCGTGAATTTTGATATTTATGTGCATTAGATTTTTGAATTTTGGTATTTGTGTATCATGAATGTGCACAAAAGTCGTAATGGGTTTCCTAAAGCTTTTAGAACCTTTAGGAACTCTCTTCGTGCCTTCACATGTTGGTCTTTAATTGTTGCAACTAAAAACTGAGTGCTTGGGACCACTCACATGGGGCCTCAAAAAAAAAGCTAGAAAGTGATTTGAATTTCTAAAGGGTGGATCCAGTACAAGTCCTCTAGGAGGGTCAAACAGAAAATCCTATGGCTAGATTCTAGGCTCTAAGTAAAGGAAGAGACCTCACAAAAAATGAGGTCAACCTCCCCTCACATCAACAAAGCGACTCAAATTTAAAGCATATCTGCTAAAAAATGTTAATAATTGAAGCCAATCACAAATTACTTCATCTTGCACTAGGGTAAGATAATATTTTACTTTCATCTTCATAATCTTGCCATCAATAGTTTTTTGGATATTTAACTTTCGCCTTTTAAAAATCTCTTTCATATATAATCTGGCATTCATCTTATCTTTAATTTCTCTCTTTACATCCATCACAGAGTTGAAGATATTATAAAAAAAATTCTCTTTATGCATGATATCAAGGTTATACCAGATCATGTTATCTTTTCAATAAGGCAGATCCCAAAAAATAGACTTTTTTGTATAGTTATGAGCAACACAATAGCCCCGTGGATGATGTGAAGAAAGATCGGTGCTAATGGTAATCTTTAGAATGTTACTAACAATATCAAAAAATTTTCCCCATGTTCTCTTTGAGGCGGCGCTGATTTCTCAATTTTTTTTCTTCTAAATATATTTTTGTTTTGCCTAAAGAAATGTTCAACAATTAAGAACACACGGTGACAATCAAACCACAAATTCATTATTTAATGCTAAAGCATAAATCCCTTAGAAGAATCCATTTAATAACAATGAAACACAATGCCTTTTCTACTTTGAGGTTTGAATATAAGAGAATGACAAATTTACAATAAGTCTCTATTTGACTGGGCTTGTAAAATTGCATACATTCATTCACATAACAATGAACTTCTCTGCTTTCAACCCTAACTTGAAGTCTGGTTTTTTTCCTCTCGTGGAACTAAATTTTCCATTGAATTCATCTCTTACAATAATCCTACAAATTGAAGCACTCTCATGGAATGTTAAAAATGACTTTAATTTTTAGCATTCCAAGAGCTACAAATAACTCAAAATAGGATGTGCAACTCTCCCATAGTGACCTTTGAGCCACATTTAGTAAGTCATTAATTTCTTGAGCTTCGTGGTTTGGTTCCTCTTTCTTCACTCAACTCACATGATAATGTCTTGTACCATTGATGAAAATTTCATTAAAAAAAGACTTGATTGAAATTCATGTTGAGAGTCAGCTCGTCGAAGGAGCATGGCTACAAAATGTAGGGTCAACCTCGTCATGTGATGTCCAAATCCAATAATCAGGTTTAAATCTTCGATGATATAAAAAATATCTATCTTCATCTGACATTACGTGTGATGTATTTCTGTATTTCAAATATGGGCATAGAAGCCTAACCTGAGATATGTATGTCAGAAGATTAGATGCCTCTGCCACGAAGGCCTCAACTCCATTCAAGAACTCTCCAGTGATTCCTTTTCTATCCAGTTGTACATCCACAAACTTGATGTACGAATATCTATAGATAACCTAAATCATCTAAAAAATAAACACATCATCAAGAGCAATCAACATAGATCAATTAAACATAAATGTGTGTATGACAACGTTTCAGGTGTTACCTTTCAATTTAGACAAGAAATTTTTAGAAAATTAATAGAGTATTACATGTGTGACAAGCATATTAAACAAATGTGTCTCATGCAACTCATAATTAGGCACGGATAGTGATGGAAACAAATTCTGCCTTCCTGTCACAATTTTGTGCCACAATGTTCTAATTTCTACGAAAATTCCTTTTAGATTTCTCACTTCAAAATAAATGATATATAGAAAAAAGAGATAATTCCATACGTCAATTGATTGAGTGTCATAATATAGTCATTAATATGATATACCTCTTCAAAACATAAATGTACACATATCAATTGACACTAAACAATATAAAGAAGATAGAATATTACATGTAAATATTGTTTGAATTATATTCCATTCTATGATTGACACACATAGCTTTTTTATATCGTAATATAGGAATTCGCCGCTCTGCTCCCGAGGACGTAGGTATCTTTGCCGAACCTTGTTAAATCTTTGTGTTCTTCTGGATTTGTGTCGATTCCTATTTTTCTTCACCCTAATTTCTCAACAAGTGGTATCAGAGAGAGGTTTTAGGGTAGAGAAGAAAAATTTCGGCGGCGCAGGAAGAAAGAAAAGTTTGGCTAAGGAGTTTGGTGGCCAGGGAATCAAAGCTTGGTGCAGGAAGCCGAATTTTAGAGATTGGTGACCAGGGGCTTCAAGGTCTTGGAGCTTTAGCTTCGGAGATTTCTGTGAAGGTTTTCGGTCGCAGTAGCTTGAACCAGGGAGGAATTTATGAATTCAAAGTTCACGCAGGAAAGGATTTGCAACCAGAAGCGATTCTACTACAAGACTTTTTTGCGCGATCAGGAGAAGAAGGATCTACGACCAAAGAGTGCAGCGAAAGAGGGGTTGGCTTCAACTTAGGACGAATCACAACTTTTGGCCACAGGTGCGTGACGCAGATTGACAAAGGAAGGTCGGAGGAGGCGATTTCCTCTGGATCGAAAGGTGTCCAAATTTTCTACCTGAAGGCGCTAACCAGAAAGGAAGGAGGAATTGCAAAAAAGTTAATTTCCTTGCTGGGAGGTCCAATTGATTTCCTTGCTGGGAGGTGATTTCAGAAGCTTCTGAGTTTCCTTTGCCGGAGGCTACGGAGAAGAAAATTTGAAAGAATTTTTTTTTGATTTAATTTGATTTTGTTTCATGGAGGCGGGAGATTTGTTTTTCAATTTGTTTTCTTGTTGGTTCCTGAAGGCGGGATACTGATTTTCTGAAGTAAAAGATTGGTTTCCTTTACCGGAGATGGCAAAATATTCCTTTGATTTTATTCCTTTGCTGGAGACATTTCGTGGTGCACTCGGTGCTATTTTGATGATGCAAAAACAGGAAACAGGTGAAAGATTTTGAAGGAATTTTTACAGAAAGATTCGTTGCAGGATTAATTTTTAGATGACATTTTTTGTTGCAAAGTTCGAGGTGGCAAATTTTGATGGAACAAGAAACTTTGGGTTGTGGCAAACAAGGGTAAAAGATCTGTTAGCACAACAGGGAATTGACTGCGACTTTATATATACTTAAAAATATAAGATAAATATGGACGTAATAAATATTCAATAATTGTAAAATCACACTTATCAACGCAAGTATACATATCGCTCAAGTAATATAGAGCTCTAATGGAGTCCTAGATATCGATCCCACAGG
>NW_018165166.1:90333-90846 GCF_001263595.1 Phalaenopsis equestris
TTCTCCTTGTCAAGAAATTATAGTGAATGGATAAAGTGAATTAGTTCAAATTATATTGTGCCAAATAGGAGCATACCTATTCTTTACCTTTTCATCCAGGCATAAAGAATATTGACTAATTCTACGCTTGTTTACTGAATCTTCGGCTAGACTGGGAGGATATCGACTCTCACTTCGGAGCTCCCACGTTCCCCTCGCCTGAGGGCTAACATCTACACTTCAGCACCCAAACAATAGGACCAAATTAAGTATTTTAGTCTGTCACTCTAAAATCTCCAATTCTACGCTCGATAATATTATTTTGCTATTTATTTGCACCCAACTTCCAAAGGCTTTGACCTCCCTGAATCTTGGATGTAATCTTCACTTTAGTTGGAAAACTCAACGTATTTTAACAAATCAACTGGCCAGATTGAAAGTAAATTAAGATCAAAGTGAAAAGATCATCACAACTTCTTTAACATTCTCATGGCTCAACCAATTCAAATCACCATTTCACAAATCTCAAGACAA
>NW_018165166.1:90881-91283 GCF_001263595.1 Phalaenopsis equestris
AACTCAGATCTCATGGGGAAAACACAATAAAACTCGGAATTCATATATAAAATCAAAGCCATACAAACTACAATAATAAATAAACTTATCTCTAATTTCTCCCCAGGAAAACTCTTCGAAGTTCCTCTGAATCTCTTCCTTTCTTTACAGCACACAGAATTCCTCTTCGAAGCAGCAAGGAGAAAGAAATCTCTCACTTTCCCTCCACTTTTACAATCTCTCGAAGAATTCCTATCAATTTTTACACTCTAGCAAATACTAGTGGAACCTTTCTAACCTCCATGAACTCTATTCTCTTTTCTATTTTCAACCAAAATATTCTTTTAAAGTTGTAGATGAGCTTTCCCAAAGTTGCCTATGGACCCCTTCAAACTCTGGCCTTATCCGAAGCCTGATGGGGCA
>NW_018165166.1:93113-94472 GCF_001263595.1 Phalaenopsis equestris
TAAACCTCCAATCCTTTCATTTATTAATTCTATGCTCTTCCGCTGTAAGGTCAACTCATTCATCAAGTCAGTCAAAGTTGGGGAACTAGAATGTGGAAGGTCATAACTTGTAGAGGGGACATCTCTACTAGTAGAGGGCTCTTGACTCCTACTCCCAGTTCTCCATTTCTCATGGGATTCATAAGTTTTCAAATTCGCCTCACTAATGGGTTTCATAGGGTAAACCCATTCTTCATCTCCAGCTTCTACTCCAGAAAGTTGGCAAAGTGCATAAATAAGGTCAGGATGTCCTAGACCTCCACTTGTCTCACTCCTTGTCGTAGTCAATATATTCTTAAAAATTATTCTCCCCACATTTATAGTTCTATTATTCTGAATACAGAAATTCAGAATAGCTCTATCTTTAATTACCTCACTATGGTGATAAATCAGTAATAGAGTAGAAGAAATAAAATAGTGCCACGCTTTAGAGGTGGCATTCAACATGGAAGCAGAAAAATTTACCCGTTCTCGCTGCTTTATCTTTTATGGTCTTTTCCCATCAGTGATAAAGTTGATCACATCATTCAGGGGGCCTTCCATTGTACTAAAGGATTCATAGTGGCAGATATAAGAGTCTGGGACTTCGTAAAAGGTGTTGTGCGGGCGACACTCAACAAGAAATCCACGCACTTGAACGATTCCATCTTCAGAATAGATTACATTGGCGTAGAACTCTTTCACAACATTTGCATCAGCTTTGTTGGTGGTGTAACAAAGGTTTTCCCACCTCCGCTCGGCAATAACTCGTTCAATTTCTCCTCCCGGATTCTCAAAAACTCGATCTTGTATACACTTCTTTCCTTTAAATACTGAAGTAAATCTTGTTTGAGCCATCACATTGATGAAGCGAGACTCGTCGAACCCAACCCATCTCTTTTGTCGTGAAGTCATTTCAATCTAATCACAATCATAGAAAAATTCCAAAATATACTTCAAATATGCAAATAATGGCTTCCAATAGTAATTCTAAGAGTTCAACACTAAGATCCATGAATTTCTTCCCAATATTTTCTTCACATTCTCAAAATTTTTTGGATCTCCTTAATGTGAAAGAAATTCATGGTGAAAATCAAATATTTTTTGCTTGGAGTGAAGCTCTTACCTAAAGATGATCAAATCCGGTGTCAAAAATCCTTGAACTCGCCTCCCAATCCAAGATCTCTCAAGCCCTAGGTCAAAAATCGTGTTTTTCAGAGGAAGGGGATGATGAATAGTGGCGGTTGCTTGGTCAAAATCACGGTTAAAGGTGTTTTTTTGCAAACTCACCGTCAACGGGGTCGATGGCACCGTCGGTGTGCTCTATTGAATTTTTTAACC
>NW_018165166.1:95787-96794 GCF_001263595.1 Phalaenopsis equestris
TGAGATGATTGATCTACTATAATGGCCATGTCATTTTCATCTTCAAAAGCTGAGAATCTCTCAGTTGGGTCCAAAGGCTTCCAAGGTAAAAGTACCTTTTCCCAATTTTCATAGGGCACTTGGAACTGACTGCAAAGTGAGAAAATTGTGGAAGGGTGTCCAAGCCCATAAGTTGATCCATGAACAATCAGACCCAAAACTGACTTCACAATTATTGATCCAATATCGATCGACAATCCTATTTGATGCAGTAATTCAGAATAGCACTTTCTTTAGAAACTTTACCGATCTTCATTGTCGGTAACAGTTTCGCAGAAATGAAAAAGTGTCAGTGTTTCAAAACAGGATTTAGGAGTGTTGTAGAAAAACTAATATACCTGTTTTCTCTCATTTCCCAGTCGTCAGTTTCATCCGTTAAATATTGGTAAATTTCATTCATCTAGTCTCTTGTCGGGACAAAATTGGAATAGTGATAGATAGGAATGTTCTCGATCATGTATAATTTGTTGATCCGTGCAGGGGTGAAAGTGATCCATCTACCTCGTACAGAAACAACTCCTTGGCTGACTCCATGTAAATTTGCATAAAATTCTTTTACCACAGGAACAACCACGGTGGCGATAGTATAACACAACACTTACCATCTTCGCCACACTATCGTCTCTTCAATTTTCGTCGTGGGATTCTTCAATCCTCGATTTACGAATCCTCGTTCCTTGATCAATCTTTTCTTCGTTAGTAACTTGTTGAAGATTCGCTGTGCTTCAGCACTAATAAACTTTCGCCGATTGAAAAATCGCATTCTGGGATTATCAGAGGAATTGGACGCCATATAAATGAAATTGGTGGAGTTTCACTTTGTTTTTGGGGAAATATGACTTTAGGAATCGAATTTGGGAGTTTAAAAGGGTAACTCCCGCCCAAAAATCGCCATTCAAACACTAGAAACCGCCATCTCGCCGGTCTCGCCGTCGGCGGGGGTGAGGGCGTTGTTGGTAAGCCTCTGT
>NW_018165166.1:98542-99552 GCF_001263595.1 Phalaenopsis equestris
CTTTTTCAAGGTAATTTAAGCATGCGTCAAATGATGTTCCAAATACAGAGAAATCATCCATAAATACTTCCAATCCATCATCAATTAATTTACTAAATATGGACATCATGCATCTCTGAAATGTTGCAGGTGCATTACATAATCTGAAAGACATTCTTCGAAAAGCAAAAGTTCCAAAAAGACTAGTAAATATTGTCATTTCTTGATCCTCGGGAGCAATAGGAATTTGATGGTAACCGGTATATCCATTTAAAAAAGAAAAATATTTGTGCCCAGCAAGTCTATCTACTATTTGGTCTAAAAAATGTAAAGGGAAGTGATATTTCCTGGTGGAAATGTTTAATTTTCTATAATCAATGTAAATATGCCACCCATTTCAAAATTTCATTCTTAACTACTTCTTTCATCATTGGATTTAATCTCCTTTTTGGATCAACTCTTGGTTTATTTTGTTCATCTAATATAATTCTGTGCATAGAGATCGAAGGACTGATTCCCTTAATATCAGTTAAGGTCCAACCAAAAGCTTTCTTATATCTTTTCAATGTATCTAGCAGTCTTTGCTCTTGAAAATCATTTAATTCTGAAGATATAATAACAGGTAATGTAGATGAGTCTCCCAGAATCACATATTTTAAATGGCTCAGTAATATTTTCAACTCAAGTTCATGTGATTTTATAATTGACGGAACTAGATTCTTATCATCATTTTCTGTAATATC
This sequence comes from Phalaenopsis equestris, assembly GCF_001263595.1. Classification (NCBI taxonomy): domain Eukaryota; kingdom Viridiplantae; phylum Streptophyta; class Magnoliopsida; order Asparagales; family Orchidaceae; genus Phalaenopsis; species Phalaenopsis equestris. The sequence continues at coordinate 99,265 of NW_018165166.1, forward strand.
CAGCATCTCAAATCTTTCCTGAACATAATCTAATTCTTCATTTTCTAATTTTTCCAGAATAATTTCATCACTCTCTTCAAATTGTTCTTTCTCTTCAAAATGTTCTTTGAAATGTTCCTTCAATAGATGTTCACTAATTTCCATGAGAAAATATTCATTGTCTCTTTCAACAGCAGTGTATTTCATAGATTTCGCAATGTTAAAAGTTACCTCTTGATCATTAACTCTCATAGTTAATTCTCCTTTTTGAACATCTATCATAGCTTTTCCAGTAGCTAAAAATGGTCT
>NW_018165166.1:100393-101628 GCF_001263595.1 Phalaenopsis equestris
AATTGGTTTTCAATATTCTTGATAGCAGTTCCTTGATTTTGTAATTGATTTCCTTGAATTTTTAATTAATTTTCTTGATTCTGCAATTGTTGACCCATGTTTAATATCAACTCTTCCATAGACAACTTTTTCTCCTTTATTTGAGTGTTACTGTTAAATCCTGGAGGATAAGAAGGTCTATAGCTAACATTTTCACTGGGTTGTTTGTCCATTGTTGATTTGTAGAAGAATTGTTATTCCAATTAAAATTTGGATGATTCTTCCAACCTGGGTTATAAAAGTTCAAATAAGGGTTGTTGGGCCTATTAATAGCATTTAAAGTCTCATATGAAGGTTGAACATCCACAAATTGCACAGATGAATTCTCTTCCATCATAGGAGGTGTTGGAGAATAATTCATCCCATAATGATCTAATTTCTTTGATATTGGAGCAATCTGCGAAGCCAACATATATGTTGCATCAGAATCATGGATACTAGCTACTCTTTTAGGATTTACCCTTTCAGGGGGCCATTAAAATTTGTTGGTAGCCATCTCTTCTATTAATGAATAAGCCTCATCAAAAGGTTTTGACATTAACGAACCACCAGCCGTAGCATTTATAATCGATCTAAGAGATCCCACTAATCCATTATAAAAAGTTTAAATTATCAACCAAGCTGGTAACGAATGATGAGGGCATTTCCTAAGAAGATCTGTAAATTTCTCCCAAGCTTCGTATATTGACTCTCCATCAATTTGACAGAACAATGTTATGTCATCTCTAAGTTTAGCAGTTTTGGATGGAGATAAATAATTAGATAGAAATTTCTGTGAAAGTTTTCCTCAAGTTCTAATAGATTCTAGTGCTAACAAATTTAACCACATCTTAGCCTTATCCCTTAGTGAAAAAAGAAAAAATCTAAGTCTAACAATATCGTTTGAGACTCTGTCATATTAAAAAGTAGCACACAGTTCTAAAAAACTAGCGAGGTGTAAATTAGGATCTTCATTTGGTGTACCTCTGAATTGATTTTTTTGTACCATTTGGATAATAGTAGGTTTAAGCTCAAATGAATTAGCAGCTACATCAGGATTTTGGATAGATAAGTCAATTTCATCTACTGTAGGATTTGCATAATCTCGTAGGGGTCTAGGTTGATGTTCATTCTCTATTCCTTGATTTTTCAGGTTGTTTTTCATTGTATCAGAATTTCTAGGTTCTCTTCTCAATCCTCTAATCTTTCTAACAGTA
>NW_018165166.1:101641-116956 GCF_001263595.1 Phalaenopsis equestris
AGTACACGGTAAAACAGTTAACTAAATATGAAAATAAGTTGCAATTCAAGTAAAAATTTTCTAATAATCCTAATTGGTCCGTTACTCTAATTGTGATTTTTGTTTAATCCCCGGCAACGGCGCCAAAAACTTGACAGCCACTTTATATATGCTTAAAAATATAAGTAATTAATGCTGCTGCTAAAAGATTTAATTCCTCAGCAACTATACCAAAACTTAATAGCAATTATAGATTCGATAAGGATGGATGTATAAAATATTCAATAATTGTAAAGTCACACTTATCAATGCAAATATACGTATCACTCAAGTAATATAGGGATCTAATGGAGTCCTAGATATCAATTCCACAGGGAGTAATATTAGAAATATGAACTAAAATTTTAGAAAAGCAATACTTTAATCGCAACAATGAAATTCAATTTGCTTATCTGACACTAATAGGTAATTGAAATAAATATTTAATTTTGATAACTATTAAATAACTAATTATGCTAATGAGGTTTTTAATGTGATATTCAATATATAAGAAAGCATCATTCTCCTTGTCAAGAAATTATAGTGAATCAGTTCAATTTATATTGTGCCAAATAGGAGCATACGTATTTTTTACCCTTTGGTCTAGGCAGAAAGAACATTGACTAATTTTATGCTTGTTTACTGAATCTGCGGCTAGGCTGGGAGGATACCGGCTCTCACTTCAGACCTCCCACATTCCCTTCGCCTGAGGGCTAACATCTACACTTCAACACCCAAACGATAGGACTGAATTGGAGATTTTAGTCTGTCACTCTAAAATCTCCAATTCTACGCCCGATAATATTTTTTCCTTATTTATTTGCACCCACATTCCAAGGGCTTTGACCTCCCTAAATCTTGGATGTAATCTTCACTTTAGTTGGAAAACTAAACATATTTTAACAAATCAATTGGCCAGATTGAAAGTAAATTAAGATCAAAGTGAAAAGATCATCACAATTTCATTAACATTTTTGTGGCTCAACCAATTCAAATCACCATTTCACAAATCTCAAGACAAGGAGAAAGACAGAAAAAACTACTCAAATCTCTTGGGGAAAACACAACAAAACTCAAAATTCATATATAAAATCAAAGTCATACAAACTACAACAAGTAAATAACTTACCTCTAATTTCTCCCCAAGAACACTCCTCAAAGATCCTCTGAATCTCTTCCTTTCTTTACAGAACACAGAATTCCTCTTCTAAGCAGCAAGGAGGAAGAAATCTCTCACTTTCCCTCCCCTCTTACAATCTCTCAAAGAATTCCTCACAATTTTTACACTCTAGCAAACACTAGTGGAACCTTTCTAACTTCTACAAACTCTATTCTCTTTTCTATTTTTGGCCAAAATCTTCCTTTAAAGTTGTGGATGAGCTTTCCCAAGAGTTGCCTAAGAATCCCTGCAAAATTTTACCTTATCCAAAGCCTGATTGGGCATAACTGCTGAGCTCGCCGTCGGTAGCCTCGAGGGTGCCGTCGGCGGACCTTCTTAATGAATTAATTCTGGATTCTCGGGAAAATCTCAGCATCAGCGGGGTCGATGGCGCCGTCGGCGCCCTAGTTAATTCTTCACATTTTGGCTCTTTTTGCTCCAAATTCACTCATTTTTGCATTTTTTTGCTCCAATGACTCTAATTCATCATTCCTGCAACAAAACATCAAAAATACCTTTCTTTAAGGTGCAATATCATAAAAAATAATATAAAATAGGTATGCAAATCTCAACATATTTTTATTTGGTCAGGAATCCTGAAGGCTTTGCGGGCAACGAAACTAGATGCCGTGGAGGATGAAGATTGGGAAGAATCGCAACAACGAGCAGCAGCTACTATACGCCTATGCTTGACAGTTGAAGTTATGTATTACATGATGAATTTAAAATCTCCAGGGGAGATATGGAAGAAATTGGAAATTCAATTTATGGCTAAATCTCTAGCGAATAAATTATATCTGAAGCAAAAGTTGTATGGCCTGAAGATGCAAGAATGTTCTGATCTGATGTAGCATGTTAATGGTTTCAATCAAATAATCATAAATTTACCACGGCTTGATGTGACTATTGAGGATGAAGATCGAGCAATAATTTTGTTGTGTTCACTACCTTCTTCTTATGAACACCTGGTGACTACTCTTACATATTGAAAAGAAACTATCAAAGTTGATGAGATCACTGCAGCATTGTTGGCTCACAACCAACAAAAGCAGAATGCAGGGGAAAGCTCTCATAGCGACATTTTATATGTTAAGGGTAAGCAGGATCGTGGAAGGAAGAAAGAAAAGGATGGTTATAGAAGGCAAAATTCTAGATCCAAGTCGAAAGGAAAAAAAAATAATTCATTATTAAATTATGAAAATTGCAAGGAGCCAGGTCATATGAAGAGAGATTATCCAAAGCTCAAGAAGCAGACTGGAGAGAAAGGTGATGGACCATCAAGGTCTGTAAATGTGGTGCAGTGTGACAATTCATATTACAGTGAAGGTGATATGCTGTCAGTTTCATCAACTCAGTTTACAGATGCATGAATTATTGATTCAGGGTGCTCTTTTCACATAACACCTAACAAATAGTGATTTACTTCATACAGGGCAACTAATTCTGGCTCAGTTTATCTAGGTGATAATAGATGCTGCAGTATTGTTGGTATTGGAGAAGTCAAGATTAAGATGTATGATGAAATAGTTAGAACGTTATGTGATGCCAGACATATTCCAAATCTGAAGAAGAATTTAATTTCCTTGGGCACTTTACATAGAAATGGTTTCATTCCTAAGGCAGATGAGGATAGGAAAATCATCAGAATTGTTAAGGGTGCACTGACGGTGATGTAAAAAAAGTTAACTACATGCAATATCTACAAACAGTTGGGGAGTACAGTTGTAGGTGGAGTTCATTCTGTGGAGTCGGATGATGATAGTACAAAGCTATGACATATGTGTCTGGGTCATCTCAGTGAACGTGGGATGGCGGAATTGCATAAAATAAATCTATTGTATGGTGTTAAAATTTGCAAGCTCGATATTTGTAAGTTATGTGTTCTTGGAAAACTACTAGAGTCAGTTTTATGACTGAAAAACATAAAACTAAAGGGATTCTTGATTATGTGCATTCGGATGCATGGGGCCCTGATCCCGATAGTTTGTATATGTAAGGATTTATGAAGTTGACACCACTAATTGAAGATTTTAATCCCCAGTAATGGCACCAAAAACTTGATCTCAAACTTGATCCCAAGTAAAGAAAGATTTCAATTATATTGTAAGGATTCTACTCAAGTATACGTATCATTATCAAAAAATATAGGGCTTTCTGATTGAGCCCCAAATATCAATCCCACAGAGATTGAGGTTAATCACAGTGGCTTTCAAGAGAAGTTATAGTTTAGAATAACACGCCCTAGCTTGGAAGGTTAATAAAGTTTTGGTTTTGATTATATCCTACAATTATCACAACAATTTTACTTCTACTCCTAAACTAAAATACTTGGTGAAAATCAGAAAGTGGGGTTTAATATATTAAAAGTACTCTTCCTCATGCAATGAAAGTAGTGACATGCGTAAAAGTAAAACAAGTAGAGAGAGATTGTGACAAATAAGAGCAATTATATTCTTTAACCTTACTAGAGATGCTATAAAGAACATTGGTTAATCTAAAGTTTGAATAGTTCTGAAGACGGGCTAGGCAAGGAAGATATGAGCTCTCACTTTAGAGTTCCCTCTTATCCCTCCACCTGGCAGCTAACATCTTGCATCAAAACCTAAAACAATAGACCAAATTAGGAACATCTCGCATCAAAACCTAAAGCAATAGACCAAATTAGAGGCTTTATCCTGTCACTATAAAGTTCTCTAATTCTACACCCTTTAAAGATTATTACCCTATTTATTTGCACTCAACCATATGGACTACATTCTCATCCATACAATCTCATGTGATCTACCACAGTTGATTGAGACAATACCATCCCGGATCTTACATGTTCTCACAACAGATTTTAACATGAAAGTTGATCAAGTTTACTTGTAAATGAAGAACAAAGTAAAATCATCACAAAATATTCTCACTCTACTCGATTTTATATCATACACATGCATATTAATTCATTAGTAAAGAAAACTACTCAGTACACATGGAGAAACAACAAGAACTTTTCATTAAACAAGACTTTGAAAACATACAAACAAAATACTAAATTCAAATCAAAATATAATGAAAATACTTATCTCTAATAGAAACCAAACTCTCCTTGTATAGCAAAAGCAATCTCCTTACAATCCTCTCCAAGAACAAAGTGAAAATAAAAGAAGAAATTCTCACCCTCTCTCTTTTTCTCTCACCTTGCCGCCTTACTTGGGGCTAACAACCAAGCCTTCTTCTTCTTCTCTAAGTCATCTTCTCCTTTTATAATTAATTCTAAAGTCTAAGAGATATTCAAGAGAGTTTTAAAAACATTTCCAAGCCTTATTTATAGTTTCCCAAGAGTTTCTTAAGCGACTCTTCAAAACTGTCCAGATTCAATGAATCTTCCAAATAGTGCTTGAAGTGCCTCTTCAAAATTCCTTCTAACCACCCTAAATCCTTCTAGAAACTCTATTTTATTAATTCGAATGAATTCCGCAAGATATGCACGAAACACCGCTTCAAAAATTGTCCAAATCTGACGTATATTGAAGAAGTTATGCTAAAAACCGTCACTAGCACCTAAGCGCCGATTCTGGGGCGCTTAATCGCCCCCCTCTCTGTCTGGTGGTGCCTAAGTGCCATTTTTTTTGTTTAATCATCAAACACAGACTTAAGTGTCTGGTTTCGGTCCCCATAGCTCCGGTGTGTCCCGATTCGACCCGATTTGCTCCGGTTTGCTCCGTTTTGGTCCATTTATGTTGCTTTTGCTCCAATCACACCAAATTCTTCAATCTGATGTATCTACAACCAAAAACACAAGAAAACATACCTTTAAAGTGCAATATCATAATAAAATATACCATGAAAAATAGTACATTTTTAGGCGTATCAAAATCCCCCAAACTTAAACATTACTTGTTCTCAAGTATCAAGTAATATTGTATTGCATTTTTAAAATAATTTATGTAGATTAGAGTTAATGGGTCATCCTTTAGAATTGCTCAAATTTTTTTCTAAAAATGTGATAGTTCAAATTAGGAGAACTTCTAGTGAATTAGACTAGCCGAGGGTCTAAAATATTTATCATCAAAATTAGGAATTTGTTTATCATCAAAATTGTGAATTTGTTTTCCCATCTAATTTAGAAATATATGCATATTTTTCAAACTTCAGATTATATGAACTTTACTTTCTGGAATTAAGAACTCTCTTAAAAATAATTTTTACTAATATAAATATAAAAAGTAAGCTTAGGATTGTTCTAAGTTCTTTTACTCTAGATGACTCAAGTGAAACCAATTTTTTATTAGGATATCTCCTCAAGCTTCTCCTCACTTTTTTTTTTGCATTTTATTTTTCGTTTTCAGGATCTTTTGATCCATTTATTTTTATTTTTATTTTTTTTCTCTTCTTTTTTTTTATATGTGAGAATTACTATATCTAGAGAAGTCCTTAAATAATTTTGAATTCCACTATCCCCCTCTAAAGTTAAAACTTATTACTTTCCTTCACTTGAAAAGATGTATATATAGATTTTTTAAAACACTTTCTAAGAGAGCCTTAAATGTTTTAAAATAAAAATTCTAAGAATCCTTAATTTTTTAAAAATATAATTTTTTCTACTAAAGATATTTATTCATTTTCCCAAGCTCTCCAATAAATATCCTTAACTTTAGGTTCACCCTTTTCATTAAAAATATCAACTAAATTTTCCTACTACATTTTTATACTTAAAATTCTAATATCCTTAAGGCGACTCCACATAACAATAATCATTAGAAATAAAATACAAATTTATTTGTAGTACTTTTGAAGACAAATAAGGTTTAAATTTGAAACATTTTTCTTTTCCCTCCAAACTTAAGCTCAAACATGTGTAACAATGAAGTACAAAAATATGCGGCATGGAAAAATCACTTTTACAATTTACTACACATCCTACAAAAATATAAAAAAGTAACACTTGGTAGAATATTGCAGTAGAAAATAAATCAAGCCTAAATATGCTTGACATAACACTATAAAGGAATTTTAAATAGTTGAACAGGTATTAAATAGTTTTGACATAACACTATAAAGGAATTTTAAATAGTTGAACAGGTACAAACTGAAGATTAAACATTTATAAAGGAATTGGTTTATAAAGGAATTGTTGAATGCTAACAAGTTCAAAATATTGAGATAAGTTTTGTCATCTCCCATGACTCATTCAACTTGACTCAAAAACATAGACACGCAAACTCCAATACATAGACTCATAGATTCATAAATAAACAACAACTGAGGTTAATTTGATCTCCCTTCTACTCACATCTCCCCTCCTTACTTTCAATTTCTAACGGAAGAAACTACACTAATAGTATTGGTGTATTATAAAAATTTTTATGGTTATCATCCATGGACCAGAATTCCCTCATATGTTGCTAATTTTAGGGTTACTCTAAGTCTATGTTATACACTATGGTAAATAAAAGTAGTGCAGTTCATTCATATGTTATTTACTAAGTAAGTTCATGACCTTAATCAATGAAGAAAAATTTAGATAAAGGAAGTAGTAGAGTTAAAATAGAGTGGTCCAAGTCCAAACTCTACATGCTTCAAGGTAATGCTCAGCTCCGGTTAAGAACTAAGTCGTAACAGAGTCGTCAATATGCTACTACCAGAAATCATATACAAATCTAGTCATGACGAAGGAATTAACTCACAACGTTAATCTAATCCACTCTTACATATCAAACACGGATCAAAGTCCAACATCTTACTAATATCCAATCCAACATAACAACAATCACACTAAACAAATAACAAAGATAACCATGGGTTGCCTCTCACGAAGCGCTTGGTCTAACATCGATGACTCAATGTATTCAATGTTTACTCTGGTTGCCCTGCATCAGATTCTCATTCATTTTTTTCTGTATACGATGGAATATGCCATTCAATGATTTTGAATAACTCTTTCTTAGGAGATCTTTTACTGATTTCATAATTCAATTCAGGTTCTTCTTGTGATTGAGTCAAATCTGAAGATATAAAGACTGGTAGTGTTGATGAATTCTTTAGATAGGTAGGCTTTAAAATTGTATGGGGTACATTCATCTGAAGTTCATGAGATTTTTTAACAAATGAAATTAAAATTTTATTATTTTCAGTAACATCCATCATTTTGCACCTCTCCTGAACATACATATGGTCTTCTTTAAACAACATTTTCAACTCATCATGAAAGTCCATTTAGATCTCATCTGTTAACTTACTCTCAAAACTTTCTTGGAAATGGTCTTTACTTAGATAATCAATTTCATCAACCCAGAAACAATCATCATCTTTTCTCTCAGCTAGATACTTCATAGCCTTTCAAACATTGAAAGTCGTTTCATGGTCACTAATATTCATAGTTAACTCTCTTTTTTGCACATATAACATAGCTTGTCCAGTAATAAGGAAAGGTTTCCCCAAAATAATTGGATTTTCTTTATCTTTGTCCATATCTAATACAATAAAGTCCGTAGAAAAGATAAATTTATTCACTTTAACAAGCAAATTTTCTATAACCCTTTTGGGATAATGATAAATCAATTAGTTAATTGAAGGGTTACAGTAGTGGGAGAAATATTGGGTAAACCTAACTTTTTAAATATTGATAGAGGCATCACATTAATCATCACATTAATGCTCTCACATTAATGCTCGATCCTAAATCGCATAAAGTTTTTCCACATAATCTTTCTCCAAATACACAAGAAATTGTTAAGCTAGAAGGATCTAATTTTTTTAGGAAGCTTTTTCTAAAATATAGAGCTGCACTCCTCACTCAATGCAACTGTCTTGTAATCCTTAAATTTCCTTTTCTTGTTTAATATCTCCTTCACTGTTCCAAAGCTTCAGCGAAGGAATATTTATCGTTAACTTCTAAGTAGTTCCATGAACTATGAAAATTGTTTATCCAACTCATACTGTTTATGTCTTTGAGGAAATGGAGGTGATGGTCTTTCTAAATTGATTTTAGTTGGAGATATTAATTTTTTCAGATCCTTAGAAACATGTTCTTTAGGTCTTTTAGTTTCCTTTATTTTTCTCACAACTTCTTTCTCTTTTCTAACCACACCCTCTATCTCTCTTCCACATCTTAATTGGACAGCGTCAATTTGTTCATCATTTTTCTCTTTAGGGTTGATCTCAGTGTTGCTAGGAAGTGTTCCTTGGGTCTATTGCTAAGTGAATTAGCAATTTGTCCCAGTTGATTCTCTATGCTTCTAATCTCAACATTTTGACCTTGCAACTGGTTTCTCATTTGCAATACCACTTCTTCTATAGATATCTTCTTATCCTTAAATTATTGATCATTGTTAGAGTTTGGTGAATACGAAGGTCTATAGTTTATGTTCCCCTGATTATTCCAACTTCTATTAAGATTTGTATGATTATTTTCCCATTGTTGGTCTCCACCATCAGTAATATGAAACTAGTTAAAATTAAGATGGTTATTCCAATCTGAGTTGTAAAAGTTAGAATACGGGTTGTTTATGGTATTTAAAGTTTCATATAATAAGTTAAATCAATCATATGCCCTAATGAACTTTCCTCACTTACTGAAGTGAATTGAGGCTGGTTCATTCCAAATTGGTCCAACTTCCTTGATATTGTAGCAACCTGAGATGCAAGAATTGCAATTGCATCTGTATCATGAGCACTGCCTACATTTTTAGGATTTACCCTTGTAGATGACCATTAAAATTCATTTGTAGCTATTTATTCAATTAACACATATGCTTCATCAAATGGGTTTTGACATTAATAATCCACCAGCGACATTACCAATTGTAAACCTAAGGGATCCTACTAACCCATTGTAAAATGTTTGAATGATTATCCAATCGGGCAAAGCATAGTGTGGACACTTACTTAGGAATTCCTTAAATCTTTCCCAGTTTTCGTATATTGATTCCCCTTTATACTGAAAAAATGAGATAATATCATTTCTAAGTTTAGTAGTCCTTGAAGGTGGAAAATACTTAGCTAAGAATTTTTTAGTTAACTTCTCCCAATTTTTAGTAGAGTCAGGTGCTAATGAGTATAACCACATTTTAACCTTATCCCTTAGTGAGAAAGGAAAAAGCCTTAGTCTAACAACATCATCTGACATGCCGTTATAACGAAATGTAGCACAAAGTTCTAGAAAATTTGATAAGTGTAGGAGTTCCCCCAAACTAGTTGTTCTGCACTAGTTGGATAATCGATGGATTTATTTCAAACGAGTCAGCTTCTACGACAAGGGTTTGTATACTTGAGTGAATTTTATCTGTCGTAGGATTTACATAATCCCTCAATGATTTATGATGATTTTTTAAGTTATTATTTTGAATATTTTCCATTTCCATTCTAGTTTTCCAAGTCCTTCTGTTTTTTGATTTTTTTTCTTTTTTCTAACTCAGAATCATAAGACACAAGTCTTACAGACCCATCGTTTGATTTGCATATGCAACACAACAAATAATACATTAACAATTAAACAAATAACAGACGAAATATATTCAACACCACAAAACATTTTTATGAACACCTTAATTTTCATAAAAATATTTTTTTTTTTTCAACACATTTTCATATAAAAACACTTTTCACACAAAACAGTTTTTACGACACTACAGTTTTCCAAGTCTAAGCCTAATTACTACAACTAAAATTCTCCTAAAATTCAAGATCAACCATTGTGATCCCCAGCAACAACGCCAAAAACTTGATCCCGACATTTTGTATATGTAAGGATTTATGAAGTTGACACCACTACTTGAAGATTTTAATCCCCAGTAATTGATCCCAAGTAAAGTAAGATTTAAATTATATTTGTAGGGATTCTACGCAAGTATACGTATCGTTATCAAGTAATATAGGGTTTTCTGATTGAGCCCCAAATATTGGTCCCATGGAGATTAAGGTTAATCATAGCGGCTTTCAAGAGAAGTCCTAATTTAGAGTAACACGTCCTAGAATAACACGCCCTAGCTTGGAAGGTTGATAAAGTTTTGTTTTTGATTATATCCAAAAATTATCACTATAATTCTACTTTTAGTCCTAAACTAAAATACTTAGTGAAAATTAGAAAGTGGGGTTTAATATATTAAAAGTACTCTTCCTCATGCAATGAAATTAGTGACATGCGTAAAAGTAAAACAAGTAGCAAGAGAGATTGTGACAAATATGAGCAATTAAATTTTTTACCCTTACTAGAGATGCTATAAATAATATTGGTTAATCTAAATTTTGAATAGTTCTCAAGACGGGCTAGGTAAGGAAGATATTAGCTCTCACTATAGAGTTCCCTCTTATCCCTCCACCTGAAGGCTAACATCTCGCAACAAAACCTAAAGCAATAGACTAAATTAGGAGGCTTCAGCCTGTCAATCTAAAGTACTCTAATTATACACCCATTAAAGATTATTTCCCTATTTATTTGCACTCAACCTTATAGACTACATTCTCATTCATACAATCTCATGTGATTCTACCACAATTGATTGAGACAATACCATCCCGGATCTTACATGTTCTCACAACTGATTTTAACATGCAAGTTTTACATGTAAATATGTAAATAAAGAACAAAATAAAATCATCACAATATATTCTCACTCTACTCAATTTGATATACTACACATGCATACTAATTTTTTACAAGAAGAAAGAGTAAAGAAAACCACTCACTGCATATGAAGAAACAACAAGAACTTTTCATTGCACAAGTCTTTGAAACCATACAAACAAAGTAATAAATTCAAATCAAAATATAATGAAAATACTTATCTCTGATGGAAATCAAACTCTCCTTGTATATTAAAAACAACCTCCTTACAATCCTCTCCAAGAACAAAGTGAAAAGAAAAGAAGAAATCTCTCACTCTCTCTTTCTCTCTCACCTTGCCGCCCCACTTAGGGCTCACACCCAAGCCTTATTCTTCGCAAGCCTTCTTCTCCTTTTATAATTAATTCAAAAGTCCAAGAGATATTCAAGAGAGTTTTTAAAAACATTTCCAAGCCTTATTTATAGTTTCCTAAGAGTTTCTTAAGTGTCTCTTCAAAACTGTCCAAATTCAATGAATCTTCCAAATAGTGCTTGAAGTGCCTCTTCAAAACTCCTTATAACCACCATAAATCATTCTAGAAACTCCATTTTATCAATTCCAATGAATTCCTGAAGAGATGCACGAAACGCCGCTTTAAAAATCGTCCAAATCCGACGTATATTGAATAAGTTATGTTAAAAACCGTCACTAGCGCCTAAGCGCCGATTCTGGGGCGCTTAATTGCCCCCTCTAGTGGCGCTAAGGGCCATTTTTGGCACTTAAGCGCTAGACACAGGTACTTAAGGGTCTGGTTTCGATCCCCATAGCTCTGGCCCCCAGAGCTCTGGTGTGCCCCGATTCGACCTGATTTGCTCCGGTTTGCTTTGTTTTGGTCCATTTATGTTCCTTTTGCTCCAATCACTCCAAATTCTTCAATTTGATGTATCTACAACAAAAAATACAAGAAAAAATTCCTTTAAAGTGCAATATCATCATAAAACATAGCATGATAAATATTACATTCTTAGGCGTATCAGGCCCTACCAGGGAATGGTCATTGAGAGGATCTCAGTATTTTTTTACCTTTTTTGATGAATTCTTCAGAAAAATTTGGGTGTATTTCTTGAAGCAGAAATTTGAAGTCTTATCTAATTTCAAGCCGTAAAAAGCTGAGGTGGAGAACCAAACTGGCAGAAAGATCAAGTATTTGAGATCCAATAATGATACAAAGTACACAAATTTGTAGTTTCGGAAGTTTTGTGAAGTGCATGAGATTCAGAGGCATTTTTCAGTATGCAAGACACTACAATAGAATGGTGTGACAGAAAGGATGAACATTACCTTAACTGAAAGGGCAAGATGCCTGAGACTGAATGTAGGGCTTCCTAAGAGATTCTAGGCAGAGGCTGTGAATATGACATGTTATCTCATCAATATATCACCTCGGGTATTGTTGGGTGGAAAAATCGCAGAAGAGGCATGAACATGTAATCCAGTTAAATTCGATCATTTACGCATTTTTGGTTGTCCTGCTTATGTGCATGTACTTAGAGATGAAAGATCAAAAATTGAAGCAAAATCCAAGAAGTGCATCTTTCTGGGCTATAAGAAAGGTGTGCAAGGATACAAGTTTTGAGATCCGATTGCAAAGAAGATGGTGTTCAGCAGATATGCAATTTTTGATGAATAGTCCATGTTACAACAGAATCAAGACAAGATGTAAGGGAACAGTTCCAATTCAAATGTAGTATAGATGGATTTAGAACAACATGCAGAAACAACTGAGAGAGTTGAATGTTCAAATTCAAATGATAAGCAGAATTATAATCTAGCTAGAGACAAACAGAGACACACCAATATAAAGCCTCCTAGCAGATTGAGTTATGAAGACTTGGTCTCTTGTGGACTTCTCATCAGCAACGATAATCGAACTACTTTTTAAGGAGCTATCACTAGTCAGGAGAAAGAAATATGGATAGGTGCAATGCTTGAGGAGATGGAGTCTTTGCAGAAAAATAGCACATGAGAGCTAGTTCAACTTCTTGAGGAAAATAATGCTATAGGTTGCAAGTGAGTGTACAAAAGGAAACCGACAAAAAAAGCAAACCGACAATATCAGAAAAAAAAGGGGAAAAGTTCAAGGCTCGACTGATAGAAAAGGGATTTTCGCAGTAGAAGGGGATAGATTATGATGAAATCTTTTCTCCTGTGGTCAGACATACTTCAATCAGAGCAGTGCTTACAATGGTAGCCATTTGGGATTTACATTTGGAGCAGATGAATGTTAAAACTGCTTTATTGCATGGTGATTTGGAGGAGCAAATTTACATGGAGCAGCCAGAAGGGTTAACTCAACCTGGACACGAGCATCTAGTTTGCAGGTTAAAGAAATCATTGTATGGGTTGAAACAGTCTCTAAGACAATGATACAAGTGGTTTGACTCCTACATGATTCAGATTGGATACAAGAGATGTGAGTATGATTGTTGTGTTTATGTGAAAAGTCTTGATGATCGTTCCATTATTTTTCTATTATTGTATGTTGATGATATACTGATTGCTGCCAAAAATATGAATGATGTCCGTGGTTTGAAAGTTTTATTGAGCCAGAAATTTGACATGAAAGACTTGGTTCCTAAAAAGAAGATTCTTGGAATGGAGATTCATCGAGACAGGGACTCAAGACGATTATGTTTACCTCAACGAGACTATGTTGAGAAACTGCTGGACATGTTTGAGATGAGCAAAATAGATGAGCAAAGCAAAGCTTGTGAGCACTCTTTTGGCAAATCATTTTAAGCTTTCTTCATAACAGTATCCTAAGACATATACAGAAATCGAAGATATGACAAAGGTTCCATATGCCAGTACTCCATATGCCAGTACCAGTACAGTTGGCTGCTTGATGTATGCAATGGTGTGTACTCGTTCTGATTTGTCTCATGCTGTTAGTCAAGTCTGCAAATACATGGTTAAACCTCGAAGACAATATTGGGAAACATTCAAGTGGGTTTTCAGGTATCTGAAGAGTACTATAGGACATGGAATTATTTTTGGCAGTCAGCAGAATGATCCTTCAGTAGTGGGGTATGTTGATTCAGACTATGCATGTGATTTGGATGACAAAAGGTCTACAACTGGGTATGTGTTTACTCTTGGTGGAGGGCCTATATGTTGGAAATCAACAATTCAGTCTATTGTGGCATTATCTACAACTGAAGCTGAGTACATGACAGTAGTTGAAGCTGCAAAAGAAGCCTTATGGCTTGCTGGGCTAGTAAAAGAACTGGGGTGGAGTTCAGTTTCATTGTGACAGTCAGAGTGCTATTTATCTAGCTAAGAACCAGGTGTACCATGCGAGAACCAAGCACATTGATGTCAGGTATCACAAGATCAGAGAATTGATTGCTTCTGGTGAGATACTATTATAGAAGGTTCATACTGATGAAAACATAGCTGATATGTTGACCAAGCTAGTTACTATCAACATGTTCTTGCATTTCTTGGACTTGTTGAATGTTTGCAGTTGTTAGAGAAGCATGGTGGCCCAACCCACATTGGTGTAGGTGTAACTTCCAAGTATCTTTTTTCTCCTAAGGGGCAAGATATTTGCCAAGGTGAAAATTCGTTATGGTATGACTCATATACCATATAGGACTCATATACCAAATGGAAACAGACGCTGGATCGAAGCGGAGCGGAGTGGAAGAATCTGTCCAAATATGGAAGTTACGTTATGTGGGTTAGGGGTGCAGGGGCAACGCCCCGCGGTACGGTACAGGGATAATGTTGTAATTACATATTGTTCTTAGGGTTTACTCTGGGGTTATAAATAAGCATGTTAGTAACCCCGGGAGATATCCTCATATTCTGTATTATGTATTCTTTTCTGAATATTGAAAGAAATTTGTCGTTCTGCTCCCGAATACGTATGCATCTTTGCCGAACCTCGTTAAATCTTTGTGTTCTTCTAGATTTGTGTCGATTCCGATTTTTCTTTGCCCAAATTTCTCAACAAATAGTGATTAAACAATCTTTGATTTTCGAATACTGATTGAACAATCTATAAACTATATTTAAATAAGGATCAAACTTTCTTCAAAGAATACTCGAATCAACTTCGATAAATCATCAAATAATGATTGAACCATCTTCTCAATCCATGCTCGATCATTATTTGATCATTTTTTGATGTGTGTAAAACCGGTGGCTTGCTGTTGACCTCACTTTTGATTGAGGTCTAGAAACTTCTTTATTAGCTTAGGTCTAGCCATAGGACTTTCCTATTGACTAGTCTTAGAAAACTAGAAAAGGTATCCTCACCATTAGAAATTCAAAACTCTTCTCTTTACTCAACTTGAAGTTCCACATATTGGTCTTAACCTCTAGCACTTAGTAGGTAAGATTATTATGAGGGAACTCAAGGAAAGTTCCTATAGGACTACTTGGCCTTAGGATTCACCCTGGGTGTTGGTTTGGAGTTAAGGTATACCATACCCCCACAATACCCTGGCTAAGATCAATACATGAGAGCCCAAAATGGCGATTTCATTGATCCATGATTTATTTAGAATGGATATATATCCAATTCTACTTGACATGTTCATC
>NW_018165166.1:117464-118335 GCF_001263595.1 Phalaenopsis equestris
CAAATTGACCACCAAATCAACTTCAAAACAACTTTCATCCTTCATGAAAGTTGTTCATAATGATGTTCTTCACAAACCAAAACAATTAATTTGAGCTTATTCCATGGCTAGCCCAAGTTTGACCCAAACTTAGCCCAACATGCTTGAAATGGGTCAAAAATAAAAAATCTACCAAATTGATTAACCAATTTGGGCCAACATGCCTAAAATGGCCTCAAAATGACTTTCACCCTTCATGAAAGTTGTTCCTCATGGTCTCTTACACCAAATGCCATAGTTAATTGGGCCAATTGACATGCCTAACCTAATCCAAACACAAGATTTGTTCATATGCACCTTCTTGGACTTATAGCCAAATCCAAATCAATTAAGCTTGGTATGGTCAAATGAGTCTTACCATAACTCATCCTAGACTCTAGGGTTGAGTTTAAAGTCAACCACCAACCCATGGTAAAGCTTGATATTTATCTCATGGGTAAATTTTTTTTAAAAATTTCTTAAAGGGATAAGGAGAGGGTTAAATCAAGGTACTTGCCATACCACATGTCCATACCCTATGGTGCAATTTTTACTGCTCATTATAAGCTTTAACCATGATCCAACCCTTGGTTAGCCACTTTAACCCAAGCTAAAACCCAAAACCGTGAGCCCCCACATGGCCAATACACAAATTCATGCCAAGAAGCCACCTCAACCCAAAATGAGTTGAGAGCTCCTCTGCTTAACACCTAAGCATTGGGGCTAACCCCTCAATTGGCAAGCCAAGCCTCCCCTTGGACAAATTCTATAAAATGCCCTCCACGGCCATGAATAGAGTGTGGTAAAAAAATTATCACCAAGGCCTCCTAAACTCCTCAGAGAGCTTCTCTAA
>NW_018165166.1:118432-118825 GCF_001263595.1 Phalaenopsis equestris
AAGTAGTGGGGTTAACCCCTCCATTGGCTAGCTAAGCCTTCCCTTAGCCAATTTCAATAAAATCCACCCCCACAATCAGGACAAACCCCAATCCCAACCTACACAACACAAAACTTTAAATAAATTGTCCCTACACCTTCACAACAGTGAAAGAAGCCAAACCTTCATCAACAATTCCCCTTCCACGGAGCCTCTACCATAGCTCTCAACCAACACCCAAAATCGGCCTTGATCAAAATCATACATAAGCTTTACACCAGAGCCAGAGGCGTCATCCCTAAGATCTTTGGGACCTAAAGAAGGTGTGACAAATCGCTGATTGAGGCTAATCCTCTCGGAGGAAAGGTATAACCTCACTCACTCTCCCGAGACTTCGCGAATTCTCCATGTATA
>NW_018165166.1:120110-120546 GCF_001263595.1 Phalaenopsis equestris
ATTTTTAATTATTTTTAATAATTAAAAATAATAAAAAAATCATAAAATACTAAACTTATGAAAATGTTCCAAATTATTTTCTAAACACTTAGGAATCATTGGAATATTTTTCTAAGGTTTAAAAATAAAGATATCTATTTTTAAACCTTAAAATGATTTTTAAGGCTTAAAAATAGAATTTTCACCAAAATAATTCTAAAAAATCAAATAAAAATCAGAAAAATACAAAATAAACTTCTTTGGGTTCCTTGACCTCAGAGAGATTTTCCAAAAATATAAAACATATTTTTCAACATATAAAATATTTTATTTTTATTAAAGTCCCCAAAATTTTAATCAATTTTAATAAATCAAAGAAAATTCAAAAAATTATGAGCTTTTGATCAAATGACTTTCTGGTTTAGGGCTAGCTTGAATAAAAATTTCAAGTGATTAG
>NW_018165167.1:0-10275 GCF_001263595.1 Phalaenopsis equestris
ATAATTTCACACATCAAAGGAGAAGAAGACATGGTTCAGTTGTGTGAAATAATATAATATATCAACAAGTACGACTGATGTACCGCCATTCCTCCAAAACATGGGAAAACTTTAAAAAGAGAATATTTTCAAATGTAAAGATGCATAAAATTATAATCTACAATTTCTTCCATTAGAGGAGAAGAATATATGATTTTATATGAGAAAAATATAAAATACATCCATATAAACCACCAACGTACCACAAACTATGCGAACACTAGTAAACCATTTATAATAGAAATTTTAATTTAAGAAAGGTGTATAATATTATAATATATTATTTCTCACATCTTAGAAGTAGAAGATATCATTCATTTGTGAGAAAAAAACATAATACATTTGTGAGTAAGAACACAATATATCCATCTATACCACCCTCTACCATTTTTTTTAAATTATGGTAAAACTTTTAGAACACAGTTTTAAATAAGAAAGGTACATAACTTCATACTTTATTATGTCCCACATAGATGAGCAAAAGATATAGTTCATTTTTGAGTAAAAAAAGAATATATCCATTTGTGCCACCATTATACCACCACTCCTTTAAAACTTGGTAAAACCTCTAGAACAAATATTTTCAATAATTTAGCTGCACAACATCATAATATTTTATTTCTAATATTAGAGAAGCATAAAATATGATTCATTTGTGAGAAAAAAATATATTATATATACATTTATACCACCACTTTATCACCATTCCTCGAAAACATGGCAAAACATTTAGAACAAATTTTTTTCAACAAAGGAATTGCATAATATCATAATCTATTATTTCTCACATTAGAGAACGTAATGTTTGGTTCATTTATGAGAAATGATAATATATCCATGTATACCACCACTATAACACTATTTTTATAAGACATGGTAAGCCTTTTAAAATATAAACTTTTAGATACAAAAAGTGTATAACATCATAATCTATTATTTCTCACATCAGAAGAGCGTACACTACAGTTCATTTGTGAAAAAAAGAATATATCTATTTGTACCACCACTATATCACCATTCCTTTGAAATAACATAAATTTTTAGAACATAAATTTTCAAATAGGAAATGTGCATAACATCATAATGTATTAATTCTCACATCAGAGGAACAAAATATATGGTTTATTTGTGAGAAAAAATACATAAGATAACATAAGATTTTTGTTGCTTTTTTTAGCATGAAACATCGGTTAACACATGAATTTCTTTTAATTATAATATTTAATGCTAATCATGTAAGCATATGATATGATAATGTAAATATTAAATTAAACCTCACATAAACTCATGGGTTATAACTTTGCTGCACACACATTCACCTAAACACCTATACACACATCCATGTCTAGGCACACACATGTTAATGTTCATACATGCACAAACACACACATATTCACTTACACAGTAACACACACACACACACACACTTAAAGATTAACACAGTAACATACACATAAACACACACTTACACACTTACACATAAACACTTATACAAATACATACATATTCACTTACACAGTAACACACACACACACACTTATAGATTAACACAGTAACATACACATAAACACTTATACAAATACAGTAAGACACACACTAAAACACACACAAACACTTACACACATACATTTACACACACTAAAGCATACACATACATTAACACACACATAAACACTTATTCACATATATGAACACACACACACTAAAATATCAGCACACACAGACACTTTAACGTACACACATGCACGATCACATTGAAACACATTAACAATCCTGCACTTTAACACTCTATAACTTTCACATAAACATATTAACATAAACATTGCACTAAGTATTACACTACACATGCATGTCACACTTCCCTCTCCTCCTCTCCCTTTTTTTTATGACCAGGTAAGGGTATTCAGTTAAGGTTTAAGTGGGTTAGGGTTTCAGGTTAGGCTAATGGGGGTTAAGTTGTTTTGGGTCACCTAAGGCTTAATTTGGGTTGCTAACAAGTTAAATAGTTTAGTTAAGCAGGTTTGGGTCACCTAGGGCTCAAGTTTGAGTGGATTGGGTCATGATGGTTTCTTACATGGATTGGGTTAGGTAAAGCTCAGGTTTAAATATATTAGCTCATGTAGTGCTTGGGCTTGAATGGATTGGGCTAAGTATACTAGTGAGTGAATTATTGTATTTAATGAATGTTAGTGTTTGTGTTCTTGGGTTAAGTAGTGTGTTAGTATGACTATTACTATGGTGTTATGTTTGATAGGTTAATGAGTGCCTTGGTTTGGGTAGAATTGTGATGGCTTGTGTGATTTTTGATAGCTTAGTGTGTACATTAGGTTAATGAGTAATTGGTGAGTAAGGGATGATTTCAGGTAGGGATAGTAGTGGAATGAGGGATTTTAGTGGGTGGATTTTTAGGTAGATGAGTGTTTAAAGGGTTTAGGTTTCTGTTAAATGGTGAAATGAGGGGAGGAGTATAGGATTTGAAAAGATGAGGGAATAATGATTTTTGCTTTCAATGATTTTGGTTCGTGATGAAAAGAGAAAAGGAGAGGAAGAAGAAAATTTAACCATGATAAGAAAAAAAGAAAACAAAGAAAGACAAACACAAATACATAATACAAATTAATGACAATCCAATGATCTACATCATGAAAGAAATAAGTTGAAAATGAAATGTGTAAAAGATTATAGCTTTCTTGTGGATGCATTAGCTTTTTTTCTTCTTTGATCTCCTTCTTCCTTGCTTGTTCTTCCTTAGTGTAGTTAAAAAATACAGAGTAGAGAGAGAGTGTAATTGGGAGAGAAGAGGAGAGAATGGGTTCCATTTGGGAGGAGAGGAGGAGGGGAGAGGGAGGAGAGTAGGGTTCAGGTGAGAGATGAGGAGAGGATGGAATGAGAGGTGGAAAGTGGAGGCGCACGATTTAGAGTGGGAATGGGGAGTTAAGAGAGAGGGAGTTAGTTATAGGATGAGGTGGACTAATGAAAAGGAAGGGGGTGGATTGATAAGGTGGAGGTGCCAGAGGAAGAGAGTTGAGAAAAGGTATGAAGGGTTGGATTTAAGAGGATATGCAGAAAATTTTAGAAAAAGGGATGGGTATTTTAGTAATTTGCAAGGTAATTAGAATAGTTATGGAAAAATACAAATATAATTGATTTAGAAGAGGAGAACATAATGAATTCAATGACCTGAATTATTTTGCAAAAGGTAGTGTTTGACTTAAGTTGTGGCCAATTAAAGTACTAGGATGATTACAAAATGGTTATAATGTAGTTATGGTCAAAATTTTGACTTAGTCTCATTTGGTAGACAAAAATACAAGTAAATTGTTAGAGCAAGTTTTTTTTGATAAAAAAGATCTATGTCAAGATATTTCAAAGCAAAGTTGACAGAAACCTTAGGAGAGATAAAGATGGTGAATTTTGAGTTAGTGTTTTTAATTGACTTTATTGGAACAAATTATGTATTTTTTAATTTAGATGAACTTTTATTGAAGTTTGTTTTGATTTTGAGTTCATTTTGGGTCATTTATAAGCAATTTTTTTTATTATCGAAATTATTATTTCTCTCTCCTAATTATCATGGGCTCAATAGGCCTCCAAATAGAGTTAGATTTAGGTGTGGATGGGCTCATCTAAAAGATTTTGATAATATGTATGTAATAAGAAAAGTTTGTTTTAAGAAATAATAACTTTTAAAAAAGTGTTATGTGGGACCATTTTTTTGTATGAAAATCCTAAGTGCAAAATTTTACGTAAAAATGGTGTTTGGTGATCACCAAATTAGCTTGTATGCTTCTCATATGTGATTATAAAAATTATAAAACTTATGAAATGTAATTTAGATCACTGGATTGACCTATGGAGAAAATAACAATTCCAAGTTTAGTGAGAAATTGAACTGAAGAATTGTATGTTAAAAATTATTTCAAATGATCATCAAACTTATTTGCATGATCTATATATTCGACAATAAGTATTATGCAACTTTCGAAATGAAGTTTTGAAAGAAAATAATAATTTTTGGGTTTTATATTTATTAAAACTTATTTTAAGCCAACTTTAATTACTAAAATTAGTTAAATTTAGAGTTTATTTGGTTAATTTTAATTTTTTAAGTTAAATTTTGGTTTTATTAAATACGATTCAACTCAAATGAATTTTAGTTAAAACTTATGCAAGGAATATGATTACTAAAAATGAGGTCAGCACTTCCTTTTGATAAGCTCAAACTCCTATTTTCTTTTACAGACAATAGAGGCTAACTATGTTGATTAACTTTTTTAATCATTCTACAAAAAATTGTTAATGTTATGTATGGGATCTATGGCTTTTGTTCTTTTATGAGCTACAAGCTTGCAAGTTGAATATTTTTCATTGTGTTTAGATGTGGCATGCTCCCAGGTCCTTTTTGGAAAAAATAACATCTCGATTTAAAACTCATCAATTTATTTGCAACATCAACCTTATACAAGGAGGACTGCACTGAGAGAAAAAGTGAAGCACAACATAGATGTAATCAAAGAGAACATGTACTCAAGAGAGAGCCTTGGTGGTTATAATAATAATTAATAAAAAATATTAGAGGACTACTATTGAGGACACCCAAAAATTGAACATGCTCAGCAAAATCATCTACTCATGATAATTTTGGCATTATATAAAGAAATTTGAAGAAATACAAATAGGCAAATAATAAGTAAAACAACTAATGACTATGAGGTAGCTTTAGTTTAAGATATGGGGCTAGAATTTTATTTTATATTCTTTTGATCTTATTCTCTTATATAGTTTTAACTTTTCTAAACCTAAGACTAGCAATTACATCCAATTCAATACAATTCACCATCCTATTGACATTGACTGGGCTATAAAAAATATTAATTTACATAAGGTTGAGATAAACCATTTCTATTTTTCATTTTATTATGCCTATAGCTTTTATTGGATGTTTAAATTTTATTACTGTAATTTTGGGTATTTTTGGCATTGGTTGGAGGGACCTAACCAAATCTTTTTAAATTAGAAGGTCAAGTCTAGCTCTAGCATGCTCAATACAATTTATATGATGAAATATTGTACTTTTATTATGATTATGATTCCTTCCCTGTAATATAAGCCCCAGCTCCTTATTCCTCTTACACATGATAGGAAGCTAACTGTTGACTAGCTCCACTAAGCATTCTACCGTGGATGCCAATGTTTTGAATGTGATCTATGGCCTTTGTCTTTTTTTTTTTTTTTTGGGTGCAAGCTGAAATATTTATTTGTGTTAAGATAAGGCATGTTTCCAAGTCCTTTTTTATGAAAATATCAACCTTATACAAGGAGGACTGCACTAAGAGAAAAAATGAAGCACCGAAAGTTGTAACAAAAGAGATCGTATACTCAAGAGTGGGTCCTAGTTGAGGACAACGATTGAGGGCACCCAAATACATGTCCAGCAAAATCATCCCTTCATGGCAACTTTGACCTTATATAAGAAAATTTTAAGAAAGAAAAAGGCAAACAAAAAGTAAAACAACTAAAAATTATGATGTAGCCACATCATTCTCCCAAAAGTAGAGAAAATTAAACTTAAAAATAGAAGATGCTTGATCATCATCATTCACAACATCTAGAAAGAGGTAGTTGTTCAATATTGAAGACATCTAATGTATACATATCATAAAAAAGTTGTAAGTGATATGCATTCAAATCAATATTGTCATTGATTTTAACCAATCAAACATTGTGATTAGTACGATTAAGATTTATCTGCAAAACTTTTGTAAATGGCGACAACTAGTATAAGATTTTAAAACATCTTAATGGTAAGATATACTAATTTAAAGGCAGATAAAAGAATACAAGTAAAGTAAATGTTTTTAAATTTCTTTCCCAATGCAAATCAATACAAGTCCTTCAAGAAAATATTAATCATGTCTCCAAACAAGAAAATACATTTTTATATGCATATAAATAATCACTAATGACAAGTTCAGCAAAAAGTTTGCTCATAAAATGAAATTTCAATTACAATTATTACAATATGCAAGGTTGCTAAAACAATGATTTAACCCCAATCTCCATCAAATATAAAAACCATGAGTAGACTCATCTCAAATGAAAGCCATCATGAGCTCCATTTGAATTATTCCAAAAAAAATGTTATGAATTTCGATCGACTTCCTTTCTGTTAAAGTTCAAGTGACATCTTGTGTAGAATTCTTCAGGTGAAGTTATAGTCATATGACCTTCTCCTAGTATAGTTGCTTGAACACCCTTGAGAAGAGCATAATGAAATCATCTTTATCAAATCCATATCTTTCTTGCATCCTAAATCCACCATATGTTCTATCAAATCCTCCAATCTCTCTCCATGAAATTCCACAAATTCAGAAGTTACAAGCAGGCCATCCATGAGATACGAAAGGTATAAATCTGAATAGAAGTCTTGATTGCCTCCATTGCTAGAACTTTCATTAACCTCCTTTCCAAATATCTCATGAAATTGAGGAGGAGAAGCAGCCATGAAATCAAACGTCTCTTCCAAGCTCTCATTGAAATAATCTCCACCATTAATGAAATTTAAATCTGAAGTTTCAGCCTTGGTTGTGGTAAGAATTTGTTCTTTTGTGGTTGTGGAGTTATTGAGGAATTCAGTGGTTTTAACGATGTACTCTTGAAGTAGAAAGGTTTTGCCTTTTGTTGTTTTTCGAATCCTGCTCTTTCCTTTTGAGCTCAGCTTTCTTTTGGTAGCATTCCAGTGATTTTTTATGAAATTTTCACTTCTGCCAGGAATTTTTTTCGCTATCTCTGCCCAACTGTTGCCCAACTCCTTGTGTGCTTCGTTCAGCAAATTCCGATTCAGTCCATGTTTCCTTCTAATAGTTATTTAATAAGACATTTTATCATTTTCACATCAGAAGGTAATAAACTTGTGCAAGTGTTGCTACTAAAAGCTATTTATAATATAAAATAGACTTGTGCAAGTGTTGCTACTAAAAAATATATATATATAAATAAATAAATTATTATCAGTGTACCAATCCGATCTATTTGTATAGGGAGGTAAGGAACCCAATGCTTGAATATTAAGAAAGATTCCTTGTAAGAAATAAAACGGAATTAAGCAGACGTAGTGAAATCATTCAAAGATCAAACAAAATTCACCTTGAAGTGTACCAATCCGATCTATTTGTATAGGGAGGTAAGAAACCCAATGCTTGAATATTAAGAAATATTCCTTGCAAGAAATAAAACAGAATTAAACATCAGCAGTGAAAGCATTCAAAGATCAAACAAAATTCACCTTGAAGCCGGGCTGAAGGTGGCTATGCCATCTTTCTCTGCACTGCTTCCCAATGCTACCATACAGCTTTTTTGCAGTCTGCGTCCACTTTTTGACTCCATGCTCTTCCACTAATTTCACCAAAAAACTGCAACAATCACCACATCTCAATACCCAGTAATTGGAGAAATATTACACTCAGAATTGGGTGCGTAAAATAGGCTATTCAAAGGGTACTGGGTGGTTATATCATTGCTATTGAGGGTATAACCTCATAATAACCTACAATTATATAAATTAAACTACAAATATATGAAAACATAACCGCGAAACTTATTTGTAGGTTATTTGGGGGTTATAGTGAGGTTATACCCCCAACAAAACGGATAACGGACACTGCACACAAATTCGCGTGCGGTGCCAATCAGAACCACTAAAATACATCTTTTTATTTATTTTTATTGTTAGAATGATGCCCACTTTAATTTTTTCACATTCTACTAATTGACAAATTTCTTACATAATTCCATGAAAAATAATAAATCATATTATTGTTGTCATTTGGCTGGTGTATGTGTAATGTTTAAATGCACTCATATATATACAAAAGCTAATTATAATTAAGAAACATATTTCAGGAACTAAGCAAAAACACTACTTGTCTTCTTCCACAGTCCATTGCCCTCTCATGGAAGTACGGCTGGTCAGATCAAAATGGTTTGTTGTTCGCGAACAGCTCGTGTTCTGCTCGTTCACAAAGTTAACGAGTCGAACATAAACAAATATTTGTTCGTTCGTGTTATTAGGCTGTCAAAATGGTCTGTTGTTCACGAACAGATCGTGTTCGGCTCATTCACAAAATTAACGAGTTGAACATAAGATAAGAAACAAAGGAAGAGGACGCAGCAAAGAGATGCGTTACATGATTAATTGGAGGGAGTGATTAGCTGAGGTAACTCGGCCGTTAAGTTAGCCTGACGAACGGTTTTACTTCAACAGTTTTTGACTATACGTATTTCATAAAGTTTCTATTTTTAGGCCTTTATTATTAGGGCTGCCAAAATGGCTTGTTGTTCGCGAACAGCTCGAGTTCTGCTCGTTCACAAAATTAACGAGTCGAACATAAACAAATATTTGTTTGTTCGTGTTATTAGGCTGTCAAAATGGTCGGCTGGCAAAATGGTCTGTTGTTCGCAAACAGCTCGTGTTCGGCTCATTCGCAAAATTAACGAGTTGAACATGAACAAGTTTTTAAAGCTCACATTATAAACGAGCCGAACACGAACAAATTTTTGTTCACCTGTATTCGGCTCATTTTAGCTCAAAAAAAATTCGTGTTCAGCTCGTTTTGGCTCGAAATACTACTAATCAAATATATATATATATATATTGATTAGTAGTATTTTAAAAAAATTTAATTGGCTACAATGCTATAAAGATTTATAATCAAATAAAAGTAATAAGTAAGAAAAAAGAATAAAAAATATTAAATTTGATTCAAATGATGTTTTAATATGAACATCTTATTGCTATGTGATTAGGGTTGTCAAAACGACTCTTTGTTGGTGAACGGCTCGAGTTTGGCTCGCTAAGCAAACAAGCCGAACACAAATACACTTTTTTAGCTCTAAATATAATCGAGCCAAACACGAGCTCAGCCTAGGCTCACTCGTGTTCGGCTTTTTTACACCCATATTTATTATCACAACTTAAACCTTAAATGAATTTTCTTTAGTTTTTATGATACTGCTTTTGCACGGAGAAAAATTGTATTAACAATTCATAAAATTTCATCACTAATTAAAGAAAAAAGAAGATTTTAATTTATTATTTTAATGTTTTAATATGTTCAATTCTATTTTAATATTGAAAGTTATACATTATAGGCTAAGAGAATATTGATCCATGAATGACTTTCCATATCATTGATAGAGATTTGTTTATGAAAATGCATGAGTTTTGATTTGAAAATTTTCTCATGTCAATTTAAAATTTTTTATGAAGTAACAAAGTTGAAATTTATTAGTAGAAATTTGATTTTGCTGAAAAAACTCTATTTTGGTGGCATGTTATGTCTGAGGAAATCTTGTGAGCCTATCTTTGTGTAGCCTCAATGTTGTAATTTGTATAATACTTTTCCCTCATGTTTTATTCTAAGTGAGCCATATAGTTAATCAAGATAACAAATAGAACATGAACCCTTCCTCTCTTCCATTCCTAATCAAATTATTAGACATTGTTGAAATAGCTGGATTGTGCATGCCTTTTAATTATCATTATCTTCAAAAAGCTAATTAATATTTGCATTTTTAACAGTACTTTTTAATTGTGTATTTTTTTTTTTCTTGAAGAAATGTTAAATTGGGAGTTTGGTGGCATGGTTTAAGCAAAAACCTGCCCAACAATAAAGATGACTTCTTTAAATCATACAGATTCCTAAATCCCATTTTAGATGATGGTATGTTGTTGGTTCGCGGCAACCTCCTTTCTACATGATGGATTTCCTTTTTATACAGCATTTGTGCTTCCATTTACTTCTACGGTCTTTGCTATTTGTTTTTCTTTATCTTTATCTTATATTTGCTCTCTCTCTCTCTCTCTATGTGTGTGTGTCTATGTATATATATATACATTTTTTTAAAGGAATGACACGAGGATATTATACGAGTCTCCAGCCACTCCTATTGTTCCTAACAATTCGAGTACCAACCTCTTTAAAGCTCACATTGCCACAGGGTAATTTGAACCCCCCGATCTGAGGGGTCTTACACCAAAGATGCCAACCATATATATATATATATATGTATATATATATGAATGTATGTATATGTGTGTGCGCGCGCGCGCATATATCTATATATTTATAAGCTTGTATGTATAAATCTATATATCTATATCTATCTATATGTCTATATAGTATATATCTATATATGTATGTATATATCTTTATGTATGCATGCACAAATATATAT
>NW_018165167.1:10292-12907 GCF_001263595.1 Phalaenopsis equestris
TATATATATATATATATATATATATATATGTATTTATATGTATTTATATGTATTTATATGTATATATATTTGTGTTTGTATCTCGAGGAGATACAATGGATATCGTTTATGAGCACCAAAGTATTGCATTAGAATTGTCAAAGGGCGGAAGAGCCAAGCATCGTTTGTTTCAGTGAGAATTACTAACCGACAAAATCAATGCACAAGTCTAACAAAAGAATATGTCCCACATAATCTGAAAGAAAGTCATTTACAACTAGCTCTCTCAATTGATTTCAGAACTCTTCATAAAAATGACCAAAGGGAACCCAACATAATATCTTTCTAATCGTATAATGGAGGCCCCTTGTCCGAGGAGAGTTGTTCATCAAATTATGGTGATATACTCTCTGTCTAACAACCTAAGTTCACCCTTACGACAAAAGGGCTTCTACTTATGATTCCAAAAATTAAAAAAATTAAAAAAAAAAGAGAAAAGAACCACAATTAAAAAGTAAGATTTAAAACGCAAATTTTAAGCAGAAATTTATAGATAAAGAAAATTAAAAATCATCCACAATCCGACATTTTCAATAGTGTATGACAAAAACAGAAAATTTCGATTGTGAAGAAAGTCATTGGAGAAGAAGAAAGTAGGCATCAAACTCTAACATGAGATTGCAAGGTTTTACGGGAGATAAATTGATGGTGAGCTGTTGGAGGTTTCGAGATGCTTCGTCGACTTCTTTGTTGGAGATTTCGAGCTGTTGGAGATTTCATATGATTGGGTTGCTCACTCAATATATATATTAATATATATGAGACGAAAGAGAAGGAACGATGCAAGATTGTTGCTGATGTTGATAGAAGGGATGGGTCAAGGTTAGAAGAAAAGTGTGTCCTCAAGGTCACCATTAAGAGAAAAATATTATGTCATCATATCCAAATGACCACTCATAGGACATCACGTCACTAAAAAAATGTGATGTAAAATGAAATGACACCCCGTGATTGACCGTTACTGATTGGCAGTCCCGACGTGCGCCCTCTGGACTCCAAACATGGGATGCAATATTCTCTCTACGATTAGAGCAAAATTGAATTTTTTTGAGAGTTACAAATGCCCCATCCTTTATTGTGATCACAAATTTGAGAGAAGGGGTACACCCCTACCTCAACTTGCCAATTAGCTGAGATGCACATATTTTTTAGATGTTAAGATCCGTATAGATGTTGTATCTCGTTGAGCACATGCCACCCAGACAGGCTTCACAAGATTTTGTTCCGACACAAATGTGCTGACACAATAAAATGTCTCTCTGCAAAATCAAATTCCTTCTAAACATTATGGTATTCTTACCTATTATTTCTTATGGAATAATTCAGTAAATTTTTCCTTTCCAAAAAGCAGCAGCACAATAACTCATGAAATTTAAGGCTCACAAATAGGAACTTTACGGAATACGTTAAATTAAAAAAAGTTTTCAAGTAACAACGTTCATTAGACGAACTTAATGGCTGAGTTACCTCAGCTAATCACTCCCTCCAATTAATCCTGTAACGCATCTCCAGCAACTGCTAAATAACCTCAACAATTCCAATTCTGTCACCTTCTCCTCCTTTGTTTGTGCTAAAGCTATAACCTTTTCAAGCTCCCATGCCAATATCGCCAGTGCACAGATTTCTGTGGGAACAGAATGACAGAAATCAATCTCTGATGAAGGCCAACACGGTTTCTTCAGTTTTGACCAGCCGTGCTTCAGTGAGAGGGCAATGGACTGTGGAGGAAGACAAGTAGTTATTTTGTTTTGTTCCTTCAATTCTTATTAATTTACGTGTCTAACAACTGAATTTTAATTTTCACTTTCATGTTTATAACATTCAAATATTTCGATTCGAATGTATCAAGGTTGTATGTATTAAAAAAAATAAAACTTTAGATGTTAGATATACCACAAATACATGGCGGGGTTTACTGTAAGTTCTCTTAGGTCATGGGTTCGATCCCAATGGAGCTGGGTTCTCGAATATTTAGGCACATAACGCGGGCTCTCATCATAGGGGCTAGCGCATGGGAAATCGGTATTTAGGCCTCTGCCAAATACCAATTTTCTTTATTTGGCATAAGTCGAATATTTAGACACATGACGCGGGCTCTCATCATAGGGGCTAGCGTATGGGAAATTGGTATTTGGGCCTCTGCCAAATACCAATTTTTTTTATTTGGCATAAACATGCAGATAGCGAACTAACGAAAACAGTCATACGATATATTATTTTTAGTAGAATTATGGTAAATAATTTGTCAATTAAGTGGTATTGATTTTGTGATTGTTGCAGTTTATTGGTGAGATTAGTGAAAGAGCATGGATTTAGAAAGTGGTCTCAGATTGCAAAGAAGTTGTGTGGTAGGATTGGGAAGCAGTGCAGAGAAAGATGGCATAATCACCTTAAGCCCGGCATCAAGGTGAAGTTTATTTGATTTGCTAATGCTTTCTCCTCACTACATAATTCTTTTTAATTTCTTCCTTGAAATCAATCTCAATCTTCAAGCATTGCTTTAATTATGTAGAAAGTTTGGATTGATGCAGAGATAACAATTTATTTATTTGTTTCTGTATTCATATTTGTGGTGA
>NW_018165167.1:12991-17159 GCF_001263595.1 Phalaenopsis equestris
ATAAATGTATATATATATATTTAGTAACTATGACACTTGCCCTAGTATGTGATAGTTAAGTATTAGTTAAAAAATATTTATTATTATAAATAAATATTTAGCCGGATTTCTATTATGGTTTCTAAATTAAAATGAATATGGCCTGATTATCAATAATCAGATTTCTTTAAAAGGTATAATTTTAAGATCACTACTGTGGATAAACTATGTTTCCTTTAGTCATTATATTAATCAAATGCATGACTAAATTTTAACATTAAATCATGTTTTCAAATAATGTTGTCATAAAATAATTTTAAAATAGTGTTTATAAGAAAGTATGCATTGAATTGAAAAACAATACTTGCAAATATGTGTATTCATGCCTACGAACATATTCATACTTAGGTTTTGTGTAGTAGCCAAACAATGATAAAGTTACATATTTTTTCTTACCATTTTGTTACATCCTGATGTGAAAATGAGCAAAATGACTTATTATGTTACTATTAGAAGGAAACATGGACTGAAGCCGAAGAGATTTCACTTATCGAAGCACACAAGCAGTTGGGCAACCGTTGGGCAGAGATGGCCAAAAAAATCCCAGGTAGAAGTGAAAATTCTATAAAAAATCATTGGAATGCTACCAAAAGAAGGCTGAGTTCAAAAAGAAGATGCAAAATCAGAGCAACAGCAAAAATCAAAGCCTCTCTCCTCGAAGAGTACATCATGAAAACAACCGAACTCCTCAATAACTCCTCAACCACAAAACAACAAATTCTTACCACAACCCAAGCTGAAGCTTCAGATTTAAATATCATTAACTGTGGAGATTATTTCAGTGTGAGCATGGAAGAGAATTTTGATTTCATGGCATCTTCTCCTCCCCAATTTCAAGAGATATTTGAGAAGGAAGGTAATGAAAGTTGTAGCAATGGAAGTATTGATGAATTTTGTTCAGATCTATACCTTTCATATCGCATGGATGGGCTACCTGTAATGTCAGATTTTGGGGGATTTCATGGAGGTAAGTTGGAAGATTTGATAGGACTCGACAAGGATCTGGGATGCAAGAAAGATATGGATTTGATAGAGATGATGTCATTATGTTCTTCTCAAGAGTATTCATAAAGCTGTATTTGCAGAAACGGCTTTGTTTGTAGCTTCACCTGAAAGATGCTACTCTAGATGTAACTAGAACTTAACAGAGAGGAAGTTCAAAGAAATTCATAATATTTTTTTGAAATAATTCAAATGGATGTTATGATGGCTTTTATTTGAGATGATTCAACTCATGATTATTATGCTTGATAGTGATTTCGGTGAAATCATTTTTTTATGTCTTTGTGATATCTGTAAAATTTGCCTACAATATTTCAAATGGAGGGCAAGATGGCTGTCATTTGAGATGTGTGTTCTTATAATTTTTTTTGTACGATATAGATTGGGGTGAAACCATTATTTTAGAAACCATGCATATTGTGGTATTTGTAATTGAAATTTTATTTTGTGAGCAATTTTTTGTTAAAATTTACAGTAGATGGTTTTTTTTAGAAAAAAAAGTAACATTTTTTCTTGGTTGGAGACATGATTATTTTTTTAAAAGAATTTTTTTGATTTTTTTTTAGAAATTTAAATAAAATAAATGATTAGTTTGTTGTCCAGTGCATGGGTGCCTTCTAATTAATATACATTCTTCACATGAAGGCACTTGATAATCTCATGCTAGCCATCTTGAACCATAAATGCGTTGGGATAAATTCTAATCACACCTTAAATTTAATTTTCATCTTATGAAAGAATTGCCTTCAAGCCCATGCATACAACAAACTTGCTATTATAAAAATTAGATTAGTCAAAATAACTAGAAACATGAACTTGAATTCTTATCACTTACCACTTTTTCTCATGTTTATGTACATCGGATGTCTTCAATAGAAATCATCTCATTCTTGATGTAAGTGAATAATGAATAATTTGAGGTTGAATCCTTTCTACTTTTAAGGGGATGATGTAGGTATATCATAATTTTTAATAATTTTAAATGTTATTTGTTTGTTTTCATTGTTCAGATTTCCTTGTATAAGGTTGATGTTGCCATGAGAAAAGGATTATTTTGTTGGGCATGTTTAATTTTTGGGTGTCCTCAATAGTAGTCGCCTAATATTTTTTTCTTTATTGTTATTATAACCAATAATGATTTAACTTGACTATGTATTCTCTTTGATTGTATCTTTTCTGTACTTTTCTATTTCTCTAGTTTAGTAAGGTTCAGATGTGACCCATGAACAACTCAGAATCCAACACTATGTAGACCGCAATGGCACACAACATTGGAGTTAATTTTAAAAATTTTCAAGCATTGAATTTTAGATTTGTCTAAGTATGTTGGGCGAAATCAATTCTAGTGTATATTACCTATTTTATATTTCTTATTTTATTCCTGATATTAACTTTAAGTATAAAATAATCTTTAAATTTCAATAATTGAGAAACTAAAGTTTAAATTAACTATAAAATTTTGTGCAAGTACTTACATCATGAACAATTGCCTATACTAATTCAAATGGAGGTCATAAGGGCTTTCATTTGAGATGGAATTCCTTTACATTTCTCTTGTGAAGATTAGTTGGAATGTGTAGAATATTGATTAGTTTGAAATTAGTTTTTATAATATAATGTGATCAGTATTCTTTTAGCCTTCATTTATATTTAATATTGGCCATATGATTTGTTAAAATTCATTGTGATCCACTGAGATTCAAAAGAGTGGTGAAAGAACAACTAGAGTATTCATACTATTTGATAGGCTATGGTGAAGTAGTATGTAGGTAATGCAAATAGATAGAGAAATAGGCTTTAATGGGCTCAATATAGGATTTAAGAAATTAAAATGACCAAAAGAAAATATGTTGAGATTTTCATACCTATTTTACACTAATTTTGATGATATTGCACTTTAAAGAAGGGCATTTTTGATGTTTTGTTGCAGGTATGAGGAATTATGGCCATTGGAGCGAAAAGAGGGTGTTGGTCTGGAGCTAAGGCACTCACTACACTCATCTACACTCACAATCACTCACAACCCAGAATTTCTAGGCTTTGGTCCTTTGATCTCTTTTACACTTCTTGCATATTTTTGAATGAAATTTTACTTTAGAGGAAGCACCTACTAGCCCTAGGGCTATGGTTTGGCTAAGACCACTATATAGAGGATCCAAAAGGGGAAGGGCTATCTGTTAGGAACACAACGCAATTAAAATGAGGCGAAACAGAACTAAAATGGAGCCAAACGGAGCAAAACGGTGGAGCCGCGCCCCCGCCGCGGCCGCCCAACACGGCGCCGATGACGAGATTCACCCGAGAAGACCGAAAAATGACAGAAAACCTCGCCGACAATGCCCTCGAGCCCACCGATAGCGCTCGAGACGACTATGGACCGACTTTTGGTGGTTATGGGCTGAAATTCAATGTATTTGGACGCTTTTTGAAAGGACTCTTATGACAACTCTTCAAACTTCGTCCCTACACTTTAAAAGAACGAATTTAGGTTAGAAAAAGTGGGATTTTTGTGAGAGGAATGTTAGGAAAAGTGTGGAGAAAGTTTAGTGTTTTTAGAATAGAAGTAGAAATGTAGATTTCTATCGTTTTGGAGAGATTGAAGAGGAGATATTGAGAGAATTTGTAAGGAGATCTTCTAGCATTACATGAATCGGTGGGAGACTTTGTGGGAGAGATTTTCTTCTTTCTTTCAAGGGAAAAAGCTAAGTATTGTGTTCTTCATTATCTTATGATTTTGTAAACACTTATCTAGTGGATTTTCTTTGATAAAATGAAGTTTTCTGTTTTTCCTATACTAATTCAAATGGAGGTCATAATGGCTTTCATTTGAGAAGAGTGTTTTTATAATTTTTATGTTTGATAGAGATTGAGGCGAAAACATTATTTTAGAAATCATGCATATTGTGATATTTGTAATTAGGAAAATAAAGTTTAAACTAACTATAAAATTTAGGGAAAACACATACACACTTTATTTACATTATAATAAAGGCTTGTTGTAGTATTCAAATTCGTTGTAATTTCATTAAGACCCAAGAGGGAGGTGTAATTCTCAACAAAATTCTCAACCAACAAAGTGGAACCACATTCAAATTTCATTGATGGTGAAGTTCATGGGGGTTGGATA
>NW_018165167.1:17177-18136 GCF_001263595.1 Phalaenopsis equestris
TTATTATCAGGCGTAGAATTGGAGATTTTAGAGTGACAAACTAAAATCCCCAATTCGTTCCTATCGTTTGAGTACTGAAGCAGAGATGTTAGCCCTCAGGGGAGAGGAATGTGGGAGCTTCGAAGTGAGAGTCAGTACTTAAATTAACTATAAAATTTTGTGCAAATACTTACATCATGAACATTTGCCTATACTAATTCAAATGGAGGTCATAATGGCTTTCATTTGAGAAGAGTGTTTTTATAATTTTTATGTTTGATAGAGATTGAGGCGAAAACATTATTTTAGAAATCATGCATATTGTGATATTTGTAATTAGGAAAATAAAGTTTAAACTAACTATAAAATTTAGGGAAAACACATACATCTTGATCTTTTAATTAGCCATCAAACAACTATATTACTATTAATTACCAATTATAGCAATTAATTATTAACACAATCATTATTGTTTGTCCATATATACCGCACAATTCTTAGATACTTACATATCTACAACACAAAGTTAGATAATTACACTTATAACCCTTATGTGTATGATGTTATAAAAACATGCTTTGTGAGTGGAATTCCTTTACATTTCTCTTGTGAAGATTAGTTGGAATGTGTAGAATATTGATTAGTTTGAAATTAGTTTTTATAATATAATGTGATCAGTATTCTTTTAGCCTTCATTTATATTTAATATTGGCCATATGATTTGTTAAAATTCATTGTGATCCACTGAGATTCAAAAGAGTGGTGAAAGAACAACTAGAGTATTCATATTGTTTGATAGGCTATGGTGAAGTAGTATGTAGGTAATGCAAATAGATAGAGAAATAGGCTTTAATGGGCTCAATATAGGATTTAAGAAATTAAAATGACCAAAGGAAAATATGTTGAGATTTTCATACCTATTTTACACTAGTTTTGATGATATTGCACTTTAGAGAAGGGTATTTTTGATGTTTTGTTGC
>NW_018165167.1:18302-18995 GCF_001263595.1 Phalaenopsis equestris
ATTATACTTTAAAGGAAGGTTGTTTTCATGCTTATTTTGTAGGGCTATCTGTTAGGAACACAACACAATTAAAATGGGGCGAAACAGAGCTAAAACGGTGGAGCTGCGCAGCCTGCTCGCCGACGGCGCCCAAAACGGCGCCGACGACGAGATTCACCCGAAAAGACCGAAAAATGACAGAAAAGCTAGCCGACAGTGCCCTCGAGCCGGCCGATAGCGTTCGAGACGACTATGGATCGACTTTTGGTGGTTATGGGCCGAAATTCAATGTATTTGGACGCTTTTTGAAAGGACTCTTGTGGCAACTCTTCAAACTTCGTCCCTACACTTTAAAAGAACAAATTTAGGTTAGAAAAAGTAGGGCTTTTGTGATAGGAATGTTAGGAAAAGTGTGGAGAAAGTTTAGAATTTTAGAATGGGTGTAGAAATGTAGATTTCTACCCTTTTGGAGAGATTGGAGAGGAGATTTTGAGAGAATTTGTAACGAGATGTTCTAGCATTACATGAATCGATGGGAGACTTTGTGGGAGAGATTTTCTTTTTTCTTTCAAGGGAAAAAACTAAGTATTGTGTTCTTCATTATCTTATGGTTTTGTAAACACTTATCTAGTGGATTTTCTTTTATAAAATGAAGTTTTCTGTTTTGTTTTCTTCATGTTTTGTGACGTGTTTCTCTTACTCTCTCTTCTTGTT